>NC_133324.1:76114361-76289361 GCF_042186555.1 Aquarana catesbeiana | reverse complement strand
GTATACAGTTCAGCATCACAGGACAGAGTATATAGCTCAGCATCACAGGACAGAGTATACAGTTCAGCATCACAGGACAGAGTATATAGCTCAGCATCACAGATCAGAGTATATAGCTCAGCCTCACAGATCAGAGTATATAGGTCAGCATTACAGATATGGTATATAGATCAGCATTACAGATACGGTATATAGATCATCATCACAGATCAGTGTATATAGATCATCATCACAGATCAGGGTATATAGATCATCATCATCATAGATAGGACTGACAGCACTGCCCATACCACCACACCACCCTCACCTGGGGTGCGGTTCTCCCGGCAGTGACAGCACACCCACCCTCCCCCCGCGGCATGGAGCTCTCGACACTGACAGCACATCCCCCCCGCAGCGCAGGTCTCGTGGCAATGACAGCAACCCCCCCGGAGGTCCGGCATTTACCGAGCTGTTAGGTCCTCTCCCCCTGTGTCTCAGTGCGGGCAGCAGCGGTGGAAGAGTCCGTTCTTCCAGCTTCCTCCCCTGTGTGTCTACTCTTCAGCCAAAGGGCTGGCCATCCAATAAGATCACCTGCCGCTTTGGCCAATCAGGAAACAGGTCTCACTGACCTGCCTCCTGATTGGCGGGGAGGCACTGTGGTGTGAAAATAGCGAAAACTAATTTGCTATGGTCACACAACAGGGTGGGATCAGGGCGCACTCTCTGCTCCCTGAGCCCACCCTTTTTTAAAGCCTATTAGAGCCTCTGGTTCTAATCAGGTGCTTAAAAAAAATCATCCCCTCCCACCCCCGCCATAGGAGTCCATGCGTCCGGCCTCCTAAGAAGGGCTAGGCGCATGGATAGGGAGCGGCGGCAGGGATAGGGGGGCGGCGCCCATGCGCCCACAATGCAATCACCTAGAGGAGAATGTTTTTTTCTCAGCAAAGGTGGAGTGATTCTTTAAGGCCTTAGTTGCATACATTTGCAAATACAAGGGGAAACAACACTACAATGTCAAGGCATCTCCGATAAGTGTGGCCCCTAACTCTAAACTGAGTTCCCATCTATGGGACATACTGTACATAGCAATACACAAGAAGAGAACAGACTCACCTGGTAGTAGCCCTTTCCTTTTTAAAGTAGGCCTTGCACATCAGTGGCCGGTGGAGTTTTGGCTACACATATTCTTTAAAGTGTTATTAAAGGCAATAGTTTTTTTTTTAATAAATATGTTTTAATTACCTGCTCTGTGCAGCCTCGATCCTCCTCTTCTTAGGTCCACACCGGCACTCCTTGCCCCTCCCTCCTGCAGAGTGCCCCTAGAGCAAGCAGCTTGCAATAGGGGCACCCAAGCAGGCTCACTCCCGAGCCCACTGAGGCATCTGAGTTGAATTCATAAACTAGCAAGCGTAGCGAATGTAAACACACCCAACACTACATATGTATAGGCATGACTGTGGTTTAAAGGGTTTCTGGTCTGCTGGAATCACAGGAGTAGTAAGTACAGGTTAGGAGACCCCAGGCAATGCTTGCTGTGAAATGTATGCAAACAAGCTTCCTCACGTGGTATTGACCAGAGCATCCTTCCCTTTACATGCTCCAGTAAAATCACTTCTGTGGCACTTTACTGCTGACTATCAGAACCATACGCCCTACACTGACGGGGCCCAAAATGTGGGAACAGTCCATGAGACAATATTCTGGTTCTCTAAATTTTTTGGGGTTACACCAGGAAGATTGAATACCTTAGCACAGTCCACTTGCACCTTGAACATCATAGCCCTTTCCTCTTCTGGTAGTCTCTAGTTACTGCCAGTGCTGGCCCAGCTACTCCTCTCATCCCTTCATCTCTCTAAATAGGGAATACTATTGGGCAGCCACACTCAACCAGTGTTTCGTGGAACCTAGGGTGTATTCATACACAGAGCCTTGGCTTGACCCAGCCCCCTCTCTCTTCTCATTGACTTACTGGCTGTCTTCAGCCAATGAGTCCTCGGAGAGCCGAGGCTCTTGTGCACATCGCTGGATCGCGATGGGGTTCAAGTAAATATTACGGGGGCTGTTGCACAGAGAAGGTTTTTTAAAGATTCAAAGAATGCATGAAAGTAAAAAACCTTGAGCCTTTGCAACCACTTTAAGTAATTACTGTTACAACTCCTTATAAAAACTATCTTCAGGTAATAAACCTGGTTTCTTGGCATTTACAGTGGGGACGGAAAGTATTCAGACCCCCTTAAATTTTTCACTATTTGTTATGTTGCAGCCATTTGCTAAAATCATTTAAGTTCATTTTTTTCCTCATTAATGTACACACAGCACCCCATATTGACAGAAAAACACAGAATTGTTGACATTTTTGCAGATTTATTAAAAAAGAAAAACTGAAATATCACATGGTCCTAAGTATTCAGACCCTTTGCTCAGTATTTAGTAGAAGCAACCTTTTGCTCTAATACAGCCATGAGTCTTTTTAGGAAAGATGCAACAAGTTTTTTACACCTGGATTTGGGGATCCTCTGCCATTCCTCCTTGCAAATCCTCTCCAGTTCTGTCAGGTTGGATGGTAAACGTTGGTGGACAGCCATTTTTAGGTCTCTCCAGAGATGGCCAATTGGGTTTAAGTCAGGGCTCTAGCTGGGCCATTCAAGAAGTTGTTGTGAAGCCACTCCTTCGTTATTTTAGCTGTGTGCTTAGGATCATTGTCTTGTTGGAAGGTAAACCTTCTGCCCAGTCTGAGGTCCTCTGGAGAAGGTTTTCGTCCAGGATATCCCTGTACTTGGCCGCATTCATCTTTCCCTCGATTGCAACCAGTCGTCCTGTCCCTGCAGCTGAAAAACACCCCCACAGCATGATGCTTGCCACCACCATGCTTCACTGTTGGGACTGTATTGGACAGATGATGAGCAGTGCCTGGTTCTCTCCACACATACCGCTTAGAATTAAGGCCAAAAAGTTCTATCTTGGTCTCAGACCAAAGAATCTTATTTCTCACCATCTTGTTTTTTTATCAAACTCCAAGCGAGCTTTCATGTGTCTTGCACTGAGGAGAGGCCACTCTGCCATAAAGCACCGACTGGTGGAGGGCTGCAGTGATGGTTGACTTTCTACAACTTTCTCCCATCTCCCGACTGCATCTCTGGAGCTCAGCCACAGCGATCTTTGGGTTCTTCTTTACCTCTCTCACCAAGGCTCTTCTCCCCCGATAGCTCAGTTTGGCCGGATGGCCAGCTCTAGGAAGGGTTCTGGTCGTCCCAAACGTCTTCCATTTAGGGATTATGGAGGCCACTGTGCTCTTAGGAACCTTAAGTGCAGCAGAATTTTTTTTGTAACCTTGGCCAGATCTGTGCCTTGCCACAATTCTGTCTCTGAGTTCTTCAGGCAGTCCCTTTGACCTCATGATTCTCATTTGCTCTGACATGCACTGTGAGCTGTAAGGTCTTATATAGACAGGTGTGTGGCTTTCCTAATCAAGTCCAATCAGTATAATCAAACACAGCTGGACTCAAGTGAAGGATGATCAGAAGAAATGGACAGCACCTGAGTTAAATATATGAGTGTCACAGCAAAGGGTCTGAATACTTAGGACCATGTGATATTTCAGTTTTTCTTTTTTAATAAATCTGCAAAAATGTCAACAATTCTGTGTTTTTCTGTCAATATGGGGTGCTGTGTGTACATTAATGAGGAAACAAAATGAACTTAAATGATTTTAGCAAATGGCTGCAATATAACAAAGAGTGAAAAATTTAAGGAGGTCTGAATACTTTCCGTCCCCACTGTATAAGAACACCTAAGTGAAGTGAACAAGTGGTATACATTTATCGTCTTACAAAATCTTCACAATATACTAGCAGGGTGCATCTAAATTCATCTTTGTGTTCTGGGTCAAACATTTGTGCCAATGCCTACATTCATCTCCTCTGCCGTATAATTGCCAATATTTTAAGGCTTAAATAAAAACAACAGAGCCTAAATCCACTCAATCTGCTTGTTATCATGTTACCGTGTTATTGTAACGTGAATAAAATATCAGATCAATGCAAATTCTGCCGAGATCCCCTAAAAATGTGGCTGATTGAATCTGACACAGCGAGTGGAAAGTTTGTGGTCGCTGGGACAGAGCTCTATCTATAACACATGGCCGTACAGCGTCCCAAATCTCCCCTTACTATCAATGTTGTAGTGCTGACCTCTGCACGGGAGAGCGGAAATTACTGCAAATTCATATCTGTCATTTTTATAGTGTAAAGAAGCATTAATGTTTAAAGTAATTATGGCAGCACATGTTCTTTAAGCTGGAGGTATTTGTGACTGGACTTTTTCACTGTTAGCATGTATAGTCTGGATACGTTTTCTGGAAGGTCGTTGTATATGTTTATATTGAACGAATGCTCATCTCAGCAGCCGTTCGGTTCATTAACCCTCCCGCATATCTAAAGTGCTGGTTATAGATGTAGATGAAGATGGAATGGTAGGCTCTGTTCCCGTCATAGGGGAATGAATTTAAAGAGATCTAGCCAGATGCTCACTAGGTTGTGAAATTCACAGTGCTGAGTGTCTTCACCATGATTCTGTGGCTGTATATATTATTGTAAACCTAACTTATAATTTATTGTAACAGACAGGTTATTTATCTGCCTACTTTTTTTATTAGCCATAAACACTTCCTATGTAAGCCTTTCTAATTTATTTTCACTGTGTTACTAGGGCTCTGACTTTTCTGACCTTTCTTGTTACTAGGGGTCTGGCTTTCCTAAATGTACTTTATTACACAAGGCCTGACTTTTCTGATTTATTACTTTTGCCTGCCTTGTTTTGCTAACTTTTTCCTTTTTTTACTCGTTACCAGAGTCCTGACTTAGTTACTAGGAGTCTGACATTTACTTTGTTACCAGGGGTCTGACTTTTTTGATTTTACTTTGCTATTAGTGGTCTGATTTGCCTGACTTTTGCTTTGTTACTGATGGCCAGACTTATGGCCCATACAAACGATCCGAAAATCTGACGACAGATTGTCCGACTTTTTTCGCTTAATAGTCACAAGTAGAAATTGAATAGGTTACTAAAGTCACGAAAATTCTCGTACAACAGAAAAAAAAATTGGAAGTGATGTCATGTGTTGTAATGTATTTGTATTGCATTTTCGGACGACAACTGTACTGACTGAATGAAAATCGTATGATCTGGTATCATATGAGGAAAATTTTCGTGCTTGTCCGATCGAATAATATCGGATGTATTGTCGTGATCGACTCTCGAAAGCTCTGTACTAACGATCTGATTATCGCATAATCGCGTCGAAATCTGTATTTTTCGTCCGATTTTCGGATCGCATGTACGGGCCATTGCCTTACTTTTACTTTGTTACTAGGGGTCTGATTTTATTGATGTTTCTTTTGTTACTAGGGGTCTGATTTTATTGATGTTTTCTTTGTTACTAAGGGTCTGATTTTATTGACGTTTCCTTTGTAACTAGGAGTCTGGCTCTCCTGAATTTTACTTTATTGTTAGGTATCTGCCGTTCTTGAATTTATACTTTGGTACTTTAGGATTTGACATTTCTTACTTTTACTTTGTTACTAGGGATCTGATTTTCTTGACATTTTATGTTGTTATTAGAGGACTGACTTAGCTGACTTTTTACTTTGTTAGTAGTTTCTTGGCTTTCCTGACATTTTTGCTGTGTTACTTGAGACCAGCGGTGGCCCGTCCAATAGGGGCGCACAGGCGCCGCCCCCCCATCCGTGCGTCCGCCCCCTGATCTACGTGCAGTGTGCTGGCACATGGATTCCAAAGGGGGGGGTTTTGAAGAAAGTGATTAGAGCCAGAGGCTCAAAAAAGGGTGGGCTCGGGGTGCAGAGCACTGCGCTCCGAGCCCACCCAGTTGTGAGACAATAGCGAATGAATATTCAATATCACCACACTGATCCTCCTCCCGGCCAATCAGGAAGAGGGACTTGACCCAATTGGCTGAAAGGACAAGCAACCCTATTAGACACCTAGGAGGAGGAGGGAAGAAACGCATGTCGGAAGCGGCCGTGATGCAGAAGAGGAGGGGTGGACACAAGAGCCGCTGCCCACCACCCATAGGAGCCGTCAACCTGCCCACCGCCCACTGCGCCCCCCCCGCAACCTAGATGGTGTAAGTGCCGGGCTTGATGACCGAGCGACCTACCTAGAACGGGCAGGGGGATGGTGCCGCTGGCCGACCGAGGGGTGGGTGGTTGTTTGCTGCCCCCCCCCAAAAAAAACCCACCACTGCTAGAGACCTGGCTTTCCTGACTTTTTACTTTGTTAGTAGGTGCCCGGCTTTGCTAACTTTTTCCTTTGTTACTAGGGGCCAGATTTCCCTGGCTTTTACTTTGTTACTAGAGTCCTGACATTTCTGACTTACACTTACTTACTAAGGGTCTGACATCTACTTTGGGGTTTATTTAATAAAGATGGAGAGTGCAAAATAAGGCTCACTTCTGCAGAGAAACCAATCAGCTTCCAGGTATTATTGTTAAAGCTTAATTAAACAAGCTGAGGTTGGAAGCTGATTGCTTTCTATGCAAAATGAGCCTGATTTAGACCTCTCCGGCTTTAGTAAATAAACCCCTTTGTTACCAAGGGTCTGACCTTTTTTTTTTCTTTACTTGGTTATTAGGAGTCTGATTTTACCGACTTTTACTTTGTTACTAGGGGAAAGACTTACCTGACTTGTTACTAGAGGTCTGATTTTCTTGATGTTTCCTTTGTGACTAGGAGTCTGCCCTTTCTGAATTTTTCTTTGTTACTAGTAGTCTGACACTCTTGACTTTTACTTTATTATTAGGAGTCTGATGTTCCTGACTTTGGTTTGTAACTAGGGGTCTGACTTTTACTTTTTTACTAGGGGGTCAGATTTTTCTGTATTTTATTTTGTTACTAGGAATCTGATGTACGTGACCTTTTATGATGTTATTAGAGGCCTGACATTGCTGACTTTTTACTTTGTTAGTAGTTACTTGGCTTTCCTGACTTTTTTGCTTTGTTAGTAGACGCCTGGCTTTCTTGACTTTCTACTTTGTTAGTAGGTACCTGGCTTTCCTAGCTTTTTGCTTGCTTGCTAGGGGTCTGGTTTTTCTAACTTTTTACTTTGTTGCTAGGGTTTCTGGCTAGAGATGAAAAGTTTCCAGAAATTTTGAAACCAGGGAGGAAAAAAATGTGTTTTCCCGTTTTTTTTTTTTTTCAGAAAAAATTGACATTTTGGAAAAATTAAAAAAAAAATTCAGTGTGAAATAGTTTTACAAATTGAATGTCATTTTGTTACACTGGGAAGGTGAAATTCAGTGTATATAAAAGTATTATGCTTGAAACAAAAGTACAGTTTATTCAGTAAATATATTAAACTTTCTTTTTTAAAATAGTATTTTTTTTTTATTACAAATGGAATAATAAGAACTCTATATGATAAGAACATTTCACCTATACATGAGAACGGGTAAGCACCCCCCTTTCCCTTGTATTAAGTTATAATCTTCCAGACAATATACATTTTCAGTTTTTGGCAATGCTGATTCAGAAGCATATATTGCAAGCTTGATGAATGTTCTCCTGATTGTCAGGTGTCATTTTCTCTATTAATGAAGGGATTATGTATGTTTGGGAGGCCGTGGTTTGTAACAGTTCCTTACTTGAAGATGCTGCTGGTGAAGAAACACTTTGTGATGATCCAGAAGCAGCAGAAAGAGTGTTTCTGGGATGAGAACTCTGGAGGGAAAAGCCACTTTCATTCTGGTCTTCATCATTTCATTACATAAAGTATTTTTTAATGTCTTTAGGGCACCTCTGGCATGTAAGGATATGTCTTGTCATCTTTGTAGGATTTGGAAAAGAATATTTCCTCTCACAATTTTTATTTGCAAATTGTAGCTTTGCTCTCAGCAGAAATTGCACTGTGGATATGTTTCCAAACGCTAGATATTGGTCTCATCATTTTACTGAAAGGAGGAAAGGAAAAAACAATTTACTGACCAGACTATGGGAAAACACTATGCTGTGATGGTGGAGAACATTAATAGGTATCATTTAAAGGTTATAAAGATAAATGAATTTGTGAGACAAATTTACCCTCTTAGCTGTCAATTAAGGCCCAAGAGGACAGAAACTATCATCTGTTGTATCCCAACAATCACCCAACTGTAGGATGTACAAGATGGAGTCCACAAACAAACTAAACTAGAGCCTTTCCCCTGTAATGCCCCCTAGAATACACTGATCAGCAGCTGTCATCAGCTGATCGAGAAGAAAATTCCAACTGTCCCCTTTAACAGAGGTCAACTGCTACATCGACTTCTGTTAAGTGGGAGCAGCCCACTTAACAAGAAGAATTGAGATTCAGCCAGTCCCTGCTGAACTTTGGGCATCATTTTGTGGGCATACCTGCCCCATTAAGGCTTCATGTACACGGGACCTTCTTACAACCTCTCCTGAACGATTTAACTTGACAGATAGTAACCGATGTTTAAAACCACAGTGTTGCCGCATTTACATGCCGTGTTTAGCGGCGTTTTGCTGCGTTTAGAAGCAAAACATTTTTTTTTTCAATATAGCCAAAAATGAAAACGCCTGTAAACGAAACGTGGATAAATGCGAGTTATCACGTTTAGCTGCGTTTGGAAACGTTTGGCGCTTGAAATGCCTGTAAACACGACTTCTGAACGCATTTTTTTGCGTTCCAAATAATGCCTCTAAGCTCAACTGCCTAGAAACGACTGTAAACGACCCTGTGTACATGTACTGATAAGATAACATAGAGGAGAGTTCAGTTGAAAAAAAAACTCCTAACTGCTCCTAAACGAGCCTTTACCAGCAGCAGTGTACATGAGGTCTAATAACACTGGCTAAAAGTCCTGTTTTTTACTGGCCAGTAACCTTAGGCTCAGTAAAGAAGTCAGGGAGGGTAGGCCATTGTAACAAAGTAAAGCAAATCTGAAAACCAAACATAAATTACATTTTAAAAGGGAAGAACAAAAAAAGCCATTTGATGAAGAGCGGTAATAGCAAATGCCTTATGATAGCTACTCTTGGCCAGGATTCTAAAGCAGTGCAGCTTCACTTCACTGCTAGCGATTTTTCTGCCCATGAGGCTGTATAGAGTAACTGCTATAGACAAGCTGTTTTCATACACATGGTCCAGGTAAACCCCTTCTAGCTACTAACTAAAATACAAAAACACTTTATTTCTCACTTGCAATGTTCATGAAGGAGAATGTAAGGTTTGTAAGAAACCCAACTCTGCCATCAGGGATATGTGCATGTGCATAGTTTGCAAAAGCAGCCAATCCAAGGTTGGTTTGAGCTCAGAGATGTCATGTTCTGTGTCTCTGTCACAGAGTTTGGTGGACTCTCTGTGTTTCTAGAGACAACAGCCAACAACAGATAGTATTAGTGTAAGAGCAATGCATATCCTTAGATAAAAAGACAGAACAGCCACAAACAATCAGGCACAGAAGGCAGAAGTGGAGTTGGACAGGCAGGAGGTCCAGGCAAACAGAGGCATAGTTAGATGGGTTAGGGCAGGCATGTCCAAAGACCGGCCCACGGGCCAATCACGGCCCGCATTCCGGTTTTGAATGGCCCGCCTGGTAATCTGGACATATATATCTTTTGTGGCCCCCAACAGTCTCCCAGTGCCGGGGCCACAAAAGATATATATTCTGGCTGCCTTGGAGGTGACAGGGAGGAGGCGGGATGAGTGCCGTGCACACAGGAGTATTTCCTGTTTACACGGCAGCCTCTGTAATAGGAAGTCCCATCTCTGGCGCTGCCATTGGACGTCTGTTCTGTCCATCAAAGGAGGCAGGACTTTCTATTAAAGAGGCCGCCGAGAAAACAGGAGTTTTTCTTGTATCTAATCTTTTGGCGCTCGTCCCGCCCCCTCCCTGTCCCCACCAAGGCTGCAGATGGATGGGCATCAGTCAGGCTGTACTGATTGCATTGGTGAGTCTGAATTACTGGCAATAGTGGGGGCTGCATTCCTGGCCATATTGGGTGCTGCATTCTTGGCAATGGTGGGTGCTGCATTCCTGGCCATACTGGGTACTGCATTCCTGGCAATGGGGGTGCTGCATTCCTGGCAATACTGGGCGCTGCATTCCTGGCAATACTGGGTGCTGCATTCCTGGCAATGGTGGGCGCTGCATTCCTGGCAATGGTGGGCGCTGCATTCCTGGCAATACTGGGTGCTGCATTCCTGGCAATGGTGGGCGCTGCATTCCTGGCAATGGTGGGCGCTGCATTCCTGGCAATGGTGGGCGTTGCATTCCTGGCAATACTGGGTGCTGCATTCCTGGGAATGGGGGTGCTGCATTCATGGTAATGGTGGGGCTGCAGATGGACACTGACCCTTATTTTGCTTCATAGTTCTTTATTGAAAATTTAAGTTTTTTTCCTGAAACGTACCTCTTAAAGTGAAGGTGCGTGTTATACGCCAATAAATACGGTATATCAAAATAACACGCCCAAGCTCATCTCTTTACTCATACACAGCGACAAAGGCAGGAGAATTCTTGTTGGGCAGTGTATTAGTGCTCGAACAAACACACAGACCGAATTTTAACGGTTCAAAGAATGTCAGGCAAAATGGTCGGCCCTCACGCATGTTCACTTCATCAAACCTGGCCCTCTGTGAAAAAAGTTTGGACATCCCTGGGTTAGGGGGTTGAAATAGACAGCAGACAGAAGCATAATCCAAAGTAAAGGCTGAGATCAGAATAAGGGGGAAGAAAATCCAAACTTAGTAGTCAGGCTAATACAAACAGAAGCTTTTGATTATACAAGGGTTTGCAGTTCAGAGTGCAGTATGGGGTTGATTTAATAAAACCAGAGAGTGTAAAATGTGGTGCAGCTGTGCAAGGTAGCCAATCAAGCTTCTAATTTCAGCCTGGAAATTGACTGGTTTCTGTGCAGAGCTGTACCAGATTTTGCACTCTCCAGTTTTTGTAAATGATCCCCTATATAGGTATTTAATGAGGCTCGGGTGTGAGCTGGAGCTTGGCAGTGCACAGTAGTGACCACCAGATGATGAAGGCTGAATATTGGTCGTCACAGTAAGGATGTACTTTTGTTTGCATCAGACAGCTTTGTATTCCCATAAAAGCCTATGCAAATGCTAAATCTGCTTGAAGCAGGTCAGAAAGAGGTAAACTGCAGGTCAGATGCACTTGCACTTGTTTTTTCCTGAAACTTCCCTCTTAAATTGGGGTGTGTGATATACGCATGTGAGTGTTATACGCCGCATTTATCGGCGTATAACACGCACCCCAATTTAAGAGGGAAATTTCAGGGAAAAAAAAGTGCAAGTGCGAAACCACTTTGAAGCAAAATAATGGTCAGTGAGCACCAATGCAGCCTGATTAGTGCCCAACTGCAGCCTCAATGCAGCCTAATCTGTGCCCATCTGCAGCCTGATCTGTGCCCATCTGCAGCCTGATCTGCACCCATCTGCAGCCTGATCTGTGCCCATCTGCAGCCTGATCTGTGCCCATTTGCAGCCTGATCTGTGCCCATTTGCAGCCTGACCTGTGCCCATTTGCAGCCTGATCTGCGCCCATTTGGAGCCTGATCTGCGCCCATTTGCAGCCTGATCTGCGCCCATCTGCAGCCTGATCTGTGCCCATCTCCCCCATCAATGCAGCTTACCATCTCTCATCTCTAGCAGGAAATCACCGAGTCGTCATCTCCTGTTTACTCGGCTCTCAGTCGGCAGTCACATACACAGTCCCGCCTCCGCCATCGGCATTGGACCAGCTCCTGTGATAGACAGAACACTGGTCCAATGCCGGCGGCGGAGGCGGGACCGTGTGTGTGACGTGAGAGCCAAGTGAGAGCTTAGTGGAGAGGAGATGACGGCTCTGTGAATTCCGGTGGCACTCCTCCCCCTCCGAGGTACGCTGTTGGCGTTTAACACGCACCCACAAATTTCCCCCTATTTTCAGGAAAAAAAAGTGCGTGTTATACGCCTATAAATATGGTATCTCAGAGGTGTATGTCAAGTGATGTCGTTGACACAAGCCCTTACACTGATTGATAGTACATATAGATCAGGGGTCTCCAGACTTTTCAAACAAAGGGCCAGATTATTGTCCTTCAGACTTTAGGCACTGTGGCCAGTGGAAGTGGACATTTTCCTAGCTTTAGTGGGAGAAAACATAACCACATTTGGTATTATAGGGAGGAATAGTGCCCCATCGTTGGTATAATTGGGAGGAATAGTGCCCCATTGTTGGTGTCAGTGGGAGAAATGATGCCCATTGTTGATGCCTGTTGGCAGAATAGTATCGCATATCAGTGGGGAGGAATAGTGCCCCAAAGGCCATATAAAGGCAAGCAGAGGGCCTCATCTGGCCCCCGGGCCACAGTTTTGAGACCACTGACATAGAGCAAGACCTTCTTACACCTGTTTAAACACGTTGTATTACACCCACCTGGCTGATGTCCCACTGGCAGCAAGAGGTAAAAAAAGAGAATCAAGAAGAAAATGCGGAGCCTCCTGCTATATCAAACCTCTACTGGAGTAAGAGATGGACAACTGAATTGTTTTTTTTAAGTATTAATACTAAGTAATAAAAAGATCAAATCAGCCAAAACTGAAATTTTTTTTTAACAGTTCAAAACTGACATATTAAGTTTTCACTAGATATCTGAAGTTTGGTGTAATTTTCCTTTAAGGACAAATAAGGCAAACAAGACATTATAGAGCAGACTGATGTCTGATGTCATACATGGACTTGTTTCTTAAGTACAGCTGAGCAACCACAAGTGCACCAGCACAGTATTGCTGTCCAAACCAAACCAATAAATACACAATTTACACACATTCCCACAAAATGTCCTTTTTGCTCTAAAACTTTAAAAGCACAAATGCACATAGGCACCTTTTGTCCTGTATGTTTCTATAACACTTGTATACAGCAATATATGTGTCCTGATCGGATGCTCATACACCTCATTACCATAGTCCTTTTCAGCTCTTGTGATCATCTTTCCTCCATTATAGGCATCGGGAATGTTCCATATAAATATTTCATTGAACCCTACCGAAACTTAAAACATACAGATGTGCACTTTCAAAGGAAAATTGGCACACCATTAGCCAATGGTCATTGAAAGTAATCCGTATTAAAGGAAATGGAGGACGTATTGTCATTTCCCTGTAGAATTTATCCTTTGCGCATAACATATAGCTTTATCTTATATTATTTCAAGAAAGCTTTTAAGATTCTCTACAAGCACTCCTACCCCTTGTGCCTGTCAAGAAAGAGCAGTGCCAGGGAGCCAGGAATTTCGACTTGGCTTTACCGAGTGCTACAAAAGGTCAGACTGGGATCAGGAATGTAATTGTAATCCCAGTTAAGCAAGGCATGATCGTTTAATACCTTTTAATGTCAAGTCAAAAAATATTGCTTCTTTTGAGGAAGGAAGAAAAGTTCCATAAACTTTCTCTGTCATCACCAAGTTAATCTAATAGTATCTAGTAGATATGAGCTGTCAACGATAATGTAATAGTCATCAAAATGAGGGTTACTATATCTAACCTACCTACACACCTGTGATAATTCAGCTCCTCTGGTGTATTCTGTTCACTGTTGTGTTTGTTGAGAAAATGTATAGCTTCTAAAAATGCCTAAATGAGCATTAAATGACCTCATTTGCAATACAAAGTTCAAATTTTAATAAATAGTAGGGATTGGCGAAATTTGTTAATGTTTGCCAAAATTTTGTCTATAGGCAAAATGCATTCGAGTCAAGGAGTATAGCGGAAACAAGGTTGTATTTAAGGCGTTTAGGAACTTTATATGGTACAGAACTATATTTTGTTTTTGTCCCAGGTGTACTTGTTTTTTGGGCATTTTACTGTTATCTGATTTTTTAAAACATATAATGATACAATACTCCCCAACACTAAGGAAATAGCAGTTCAAAACAGGTCTCTATTTCTTTAAGATTTGAAAAGTTGTTATTTACTCATGTTTTTTTAAATTCTCACGAATTAAAAATGAGAATATAAATTTTGTGCTTTTTATATTATTTTATTTGGTGCATTTCTTTAATATTTGTTGTTTCTTATGAGTATACAGTACACAAAAAAGAAGAAAAAAATACAAAAAGCATCATGTCTTTAATTATTTCAAGTTGTAAAACTCATTTTTTTCTTATTGAATAAATTAAAAGTAAATTAAAACATTGGAAAAAATAAGAAAAAGTCAATTTTGAAGGTTTTTATGATTTGCTTTTAACATATGCAACCAAAAGGAAATGTTTCAATTGTACTTGTGTGTTCCTGTATTTTGGGTGTATCTTGTCCATATTTAGGCTCCATGCACACTGGAGCTCATAAACGGCCGTTTTTTGGAGTTTGGGTGTTTTTTTTTAACAGCCCATAAACTCCACTCTATGTTAACCTATGTGCCTGTGCACACATGGACGTTTTTGAACTTTTATCAGCAGTGGAGTTTATGGGCTTTTTTCTGAACGCCATAAAATCGCGTTCAGAAGTCGTTTTTCTGACCACACAAACCGTCAAACGCTCATAAACGCTGATAAACATCGATAAACGCTCAAAAACGTGGCTCACCAGCATTTTTTAACATTTTTGATCCATTGAAAAAAAATATAATCCCCCCCACCCCAAAAAACGCTAAAAAACTGTAATGCGGAAAAACGCTAATAAACGTTATTGCAAAAACGTTAAAAAAACATTGAAAGACTCACTGCAAAGCTACTGGCGTTTTTTTAACATTATTTTAACATCCAGTGTGCATGGAGCCTTAAAGTGGTAGGCCAGCCGAAAAAAAAAAAATTTAAAAGTCAGCTACAAACACTGTAGCTGCTGACTTTTAATAAGCACACTTACCTGTCCAGGGTGCCCATGATGTTGGCCGCCTGAGGGCGACCTGTCCCTTGGCTCTCGGGTTCCGACGCCGCCATTCCAACTAAGGGAAACAGGCAGTGGAGCCTTGCGGCTTCACTGCCCGTTTCCTACTGAGCATGTGCAAGTAGCGCAGCGCTGTGTGAATAGGGTGCACTGTGTTGTGGGACACACACAGTTCCCAGAACACTGCGCCCCATTCCCCAGAAGACAACGCGAGGAGGAGAAGACTGAAGGTCACCACGGTGTAGGAAGTGGCAGATTAGGACGATCTGCCTAACAGCCATTTCTGATAAGTTTAAAAAAAAAAATTTTCTCAAAATTTTTCGGAACGTTTTCATGTAATTTTTTTTTTTTTTTTAGGGTGGCCCTCCACTTTAAGTCTTTTTGTTTTTTTTTTAAACAAAGGGGAAGGAATTAAGTCAAAACAGCATCTTTTGCACCGTTAAGATTTGATTCATGCCTATGTTACTGTCTTTTTTTTGCTATCTAAAAAAAAACTCAAATAACAAACATTATGAAAAAAATGCAAAAAATAAGTAGTAAGCTAATTTGTCTTTATATTTAAATTTTTATAAGTGTTTTTATTGTATTTCTCTTTATATTTTTCTTGTTATATTTTTACTTTATAACTGTATTATATAAACAAACATTCATTCATTTAGTACTCTAATGCTGCGTACACACGAGCGGACTTTTCGACCGGACTGGTCCGACGGACTTTCGGCGGACTTCCAACGGACTTTCCCAATGAACGGACTTGCCTTCACACGATCACACCAAAGTCCGATGGATTCATACGTGATGACGTACGACCGGATTAAAATAAGGAAGTTGATAGCCAGTAGCCAATAGCTGCCCTAGCGTCGGTTTTCGTCCGTCGGACTAGCATACAGACAAGCGGACTTTTCTATAGGAACTGGGTCTGGCGGAGTTCCGACGTAAAGATTTGAAACGTGTTCCAAATCTAAAGTTCGTCAGATTTTCGACCGAAAAAGTCCGCTGCAGGTTCGATGAAGCCCACACACGGTCGAATTGTCTGCCGGACTCGGTCCGTCGGACCAGTCCGGTCGAAAAGTCCACTCGTGTGTACGCGGCATAAGTGAAGGGACAACATTGAGGATGAGTTATCCATGTTCTCAAGTCAACTTCTCATGAAGAGTCTAAAGAATGAACTTTCAGTCCAATAAAAAAGAAGTCTGTTCTAATGGAATGAAATTTCTGTATCAATGGACTTGAAGTCTGTTCGGTAGAATTACCCAATTTTGCTGACAGTGTTGGGGACTAAGAAAGCGTTGTCTGCTGGACAAACTTCCCAGGAGGAGTGGGGGCAATAGCTATGGGTTGAGTAGTCAATTTTTAAGCTTCCTGCTGCAGGAGAGCATCTCAGGAGCTTTCCTGCTTCCCACATATTTCAATAAGCCAATCAGTATTTAGGAAATCTTACAGGTCAATAAAAAGGAGGCCTGTGCATCATTACTCAGCAAACTCTCCAATTGTCTTTAAAAACTTTGCACCATTCGGTTTTGACGATTTTGTTTTGTTTAAAACTGGATGTACTGTAGCGGAAATCACTGTTGGACATTTTTACCTGTCCATCTCATTCCTGTTTCTTGATTGGCTCACTGATTTCATTTGCACAGAGCTCATTTTAGAATTTAAGGCATTCCCTCCAATAAGAGTTTTTAGTTTTTTGTTTAAAGCCTGATTCAAGCATTACCCCTAATGACCCCCAGTTTTTCTTCACTATTAGCTGAGTTTCACTTCAAAAGTCAAGAGATTTAAGAAGGGATTGACTATTTGTATAAGTAAGACGGAAAAAACCCTCAGTCTTGTTGTGCAGTCATAAATGCACGCTATTATGGATTTTGAGTGTTATTACTGTAACTACATGTCATACAATAAAATATAATGTGTTCTGTTTTGTACATTCAATAAAAATCCGTAAAGTTAAATTGTAGTTTGAAAAATGTTTCTGTGATGGCCGCTTTGGGACTAAACTCTTTTCGTACTAAAACTTCCCATTTAACAAGTCCACCGCAACCCATTGTCTTCCATTCCAAATCCGCTTTGGCTTTCTCACACTGTCACAGGATCAGGTTCTATTTTATGAATGTCGTCTTGAAAAAAATATAATCTTACGTTTTCATTTTTCAAAAATATATTTTAGCTCTCTGGGAACATTTTTTATTATTATAGCAAAATTGATTCTACTGATAGTGACATCTACTTAAAGAGACCCCTGTAAGCTTGCCCATGCAGAGCAATGTAGCAGTGTCTTTGCAAAGGGCCGGCCAACCCCCTCATACTAATTACCTTGCCTGTGCTCCCTTGCCGCTCCATCATCTGATGCAGCTAGCAATATCACCCAGTGCTTCCAGATATGGGGAGCATGCAACCTCCTCCATCATGTGGCAGTACTAGGGCCTATCAGCCAATTGCTAGCACCTAGCAAGTACCTGACTGAGGGCAAGGTGTCTCTTTAAAGGACAACTACACTTTTCCTAAAAAGCCCCCAGCCCCCCGACCTTCTTTGATGTTTTACGATAAATTGCCAATTCTCCTGCATTGGCTATTCCAGTAACTCCCTATGGACATGAATGGAGTCATAGTGGAAACATTAGGAGTATGGCCCCACCTGACAACTTTCTGAGATGGGAAAGAGGGACACCCTTTCACACAAAGTGTGTTGGCTAAAAACACACTCCCTGCCATACCCCAAGTCATGGAGAATTATAGCGGTAGTAAAGTCTGCTTTGTGATTTTTACCTACAGGTAAGCCTATTATTTGTTCCCCTGCAGATTTTGTAAGGTTGCCCACCTACAAAGAAATGAAGGGTCTATAATTTTTATCATAGGTGTGTTTTAAATAATAAACAGAATATCAACCAAAAATCCATAAAAGACACATGATACAAAGGTTATAAATTTAATTGCAGTTCAGTAAATAAAGTAAGTATTCGATCCCCAAGCAAAACATGACTTAGTACTTGATGGAGAAGCCCTTGTTGGCAAGCACAGAGGTCAGACGTTTCTTGTAGTTGGTGACCAGGTTTTCACACATCTCAGGAGGGATTTTGGTGGATTTTCCAACGGAAATGTATGTGACCTTGTTGGCGGCAAGTCTGACCACGTGTATGCTCCATCGGACATTTGTTGTTGGACTTTCCGCCAACAAATGTTGGCTAGCATGCTCTCAAATTTTCCACCAACAAATGTCTGTTGTCGGATTTTCCGAGCATGTGTACACGAGTCCGTCGGACAAAAGTCCAAAGTACAAACACGCATGCTCGGAAGCAGCGGTCGGTCTTGTAAACTAGCGTTTGTAATGGAGAATTTACATTTGTGACATGGCAAATTATGATATCTCCAAATGAAGCGCACAATTCTCTTCTTCTTTAATGGGATAATAATGAAGCTGCTTTGCTGGTGATACTGATGGAGTTATGGCAAAGGAATTTTCAAAGGTTTTTTTTTGCTAGTGATATCAAGAATAATATTATTATAGTTTTTTTTTTTGAGCAAGTTACCACAACACCATTATCCCATAGTTTTTAAGATCAAAGATACAATTATGTTGGTGTCTCTTGTCAATTTTACATTGTATTTTTTTAAATGTAACTGCCTACTCCCAAACTGTCATTTGAAGTAAAACACATAGCCAAGTATTATTCTACACAATTTTTTTTATTGTGCATTAAAAAAAGGAAAATAAATAAAATTAGACATGCTATCTGCCAATAGAACTTAACCAAAAAGTGCATTCTATGTATCCAAAAATATAGCAAATATACCAAATCAAATCATTATTCAACCAAAAAAATTATGTCAAAGCAATAACTCCAAGGCCAATAATTAATAACACGTTATCTCCTCCGATTCCGCAACGTCTGGTTGACGAACGGCCGTTCAGAAACGAACTGAAAAGCACGAATCATCACTCTCCAAACTTCTACTAACATGAAATTAGCAGAAGGAGCTCAAAGTGTGGCGCTAAAGAGCTGAAGAACCACATAGTACGTCTAGTACGTCACTACGTTGTATGCAAGACAAGTTGAAGCCAACACCCTTCGAACAAAATTTCACGATTTTGTCGTCAGAAAGTCCGATCGTGTGTAAAAGATGATTATTGTAAGCACCCCTATCAATGATAAATGGTTTGACTCAACTCTTTAACTTCTACTTTGTCTGGACAGATTGGTCTGCTAAAGTAAGTTGAAAAATAACAGACTTACTGGCCGGAGCACCAGGTGAAAATAAAGAAAAAAAGCTTAAAAAGAGAAGCGTGAGTTTACAAAAAAAGAAATGTCATTCAGTCACTGTCAGTCACCGCTCTGTGTTCTGCCCCTCCAGTGCTCACTAGAACGTTAGGCTGTGGAGGGGGGTGGTGCGGCTGGCTCAGGTTCTCAGCTGATCAGGCATCTGGGTAGATCCCGACATGATTGTCAGGATCCCTGCAGAGTCTGGACTGCTCTGTGAGGTCAACCAATAACAGGCTTTAGCCCGCTCTCGCCTGAATTCTGGACGCAGAAGTGCACTCCTGCGATCCCTACGGGAAGTATGGCCAAAAAAGTTTGGGCAAAAACAAAATACAAAAATAGTAGAGTCACCACATCTAAGAATTGTTGAGGTACAATTTAATACATGTTTGTTTTTGGGTTTAATACCGCTTTAGGTATTGCATTTATTATACAGGCCTACACCTCCAAAATGAGGGGCAATTAACTGCTTGCCGACCAGCCGCCGTAGTTTCACTGCGACAGAATGTCCCGGCTGGGCGAAACGGCGTTACCATATGTAGCTTTGCCTTTTGGCCACTAGGACTGTGCCCGACTGCGATGCGAGTGCCTGGTGACCGTCGGGCTCCCGCGATCGCTCGTGACACAGCGAGAACCGGGATCTGTGTGTGTAAACACACAGATCCCGGTTCTTTCAGGGGAGAGGAGGCTGATCATGTGTTCATACTAAGTATGAACACCGATCTCTCTCTCCTCCTAGACAATCCCATCCCCCCTACAGTTAGAACACACAGAGGGAACACAGTTAACTCCTTGATCTCCCCCTAGTGTTAACCCCTTCCCTGCCAATGACATTTATACAGTAATCAGTGCATTTTTATTGCACTGATCGCTGTATAATTGTCAGTGGTTTCAAAAATGTGTCAGAAGTGTCTGATGTGTCCGCCATAATGTCGCAGCCCCGATAAAAATCGCAGACCGCCGCCATTACTAGTAAAAAAAAAATAATAATAATAATAAAAATGCCATAACTCTATTCCCTATTTTGTAGACGCTATAACTTTTGTGTAAACCAATTAATATACGCTTATTGTGATTTTTTTTTACCAAAAATATGTAGAAGAATACATATCGGTCTAAACTGAGGAAAAAAATATTTTTTTTTTGATAAAAAATGTGGGATATTTATTATAGCAAAAAGTAAAAGATATTGGGGTTGATTTACTAAAGGCAAGTCCACTCTGCAATACAAGTGTATTGCAAGTGCACTTGAAAGTGCATTCACTGTAGATCGCTGTGGAACTGAGGGGAAGCTCTGAAATTAAGGGAAGCTCTGCTGATTTTATCATCCAATCATGTGCAAGCAAAAATGCAGTTTTTCTTATTTTCCTTGCATGTCCCGCTCAGATCTACAGCGACTGCACTTCCAAGTGCACTTGCAGTGCACTTGGAGTGCAAAGTGGATTTGCCTTTAGTAAATCAACCCCATTGTGTTTTTTTCAAAATTGTCCCTCCTCTTTTGTTAATAGTGCAAAAAAATAAAAACTGCAGAGATGATCAAATATCACCAAAAGAAAGCTCTATTTGTGGGAAAAAAAGGACATCGATTTTGTTTGGGTACAGTGTCGCATGACCGCGCAATTGTCAGTTAAATCGGCTCCGTGCCGAATCACAAAAAAATGGCCTGGTCATTGAGCAGCCAAATCTTCCGAGGCTGAAGTGGTTAACCAGTTGCAGACCGCCTAACGCAGATATACTGCGGCAGAATGGCACTGGCAGGCAAAATCACGTACCCGGTACGTGATTGCTTGCCGCGGGCGGGGGGTCCGATCGGGCCCCCCCCCGGTGCCTGAGGCGGTCGGCTTCTGACTGGGAACGTTCAGAGATGAGGGGGAGGCCATCCATTCGTGACCCCCCCTTGCGATCGCTCCCAGCCAATGAGAATCTTCCCCTGCCTCTGTATAGTACACAGAGGCAGAGGAAGTGATGTCATCTCTCCTCGGCTCTGTATTTTCCGTTCCGGCGCTGAGGAGAGAAGACATCTGAGTGAGTTACACCAACACACACACACAGTAGAACATGCCAGGCATACTTTACACCCCCCTTTACCCCCCCCCCCCCGATCACCCCCTAATCACCCCCCCCCCGTCACACTGACACCAAGCAGTTCTTTTTTTTTCTGATTACTGCATGGTGTCAGTTTGTGACAGTTAGTGTGGTAGGGCAGTTAGTGTTAGTCCCCTTTAGGTCTAGGATACAACCCTAATCACCCCTAATAAAGTTTTAACCCCTTGAACACCCCCCGTCGCCAGTGTCACTAAGCGATCATTTTTGTGATCGCTGTATTAGTGTCGCTGGTGACGCTAGTTAAGGAGGTAAATATATAGGTTCGCCGTCAGCGTTTTATAGCGACAGGGACCCCCATATACTATCTAATAAAGGTTTTAACCCCTTGATTGCCCCCTAGTTAACCCTTTCACCACTGATCACCGTATAACTGTTACGGGTGACGCTGGTTAGTTAGTTTATTTTTTATAGTGTCAGGGCACCCACCGTTTATTACCTAATAAAGGTTTAGTCCCCTGATCGCCCGGCGGTGATATAAGTTAGGTTTTAGGGTCAGATAGTGTCTGCGTCGCCCCAGGCAGCGTCAGGTTAGCGCCAGTACCGCTAACACCCACGCACGCACCATACACCTCCCTTAGTGGTATAGTATCTGAACGGATCAATATCTGATCCGATCAGATCTATACTAGCGTCCCCAGCAGTTTAGGGTTCCCAAAAACGCAGTGTTAGCGGGATCAGCCCAGATACCTGCTAGCACCTGCGTTTTGCCCCTCCGCCCGGCCCAGCCCAGCCCAGCCCACCCAAGTGCAGTATTGATCGATCACCGACACTTACAAAACACTAAACGCATAACTGCAGCGTTCGCAGAGTCAGGCCTGATCCCTGCGATCGCTAACAGTTTTTTTGGTAGCGTTTTGGTGAACTGGCAAGCGCCAGTGGCCTAGTACACCCCGGTCATAGTCAAACCAGCACTGCAGTAACACTTGGTGACGTGGCGAGTCCCATAAGTACAGTTCAAGCTGGTGAGGTGGCAAGCACAAGTAGTGTCCCGCTGCCACCAAGAAGACGACAAACAGGCCCGTCGTGCCCATAGTGCCCTTCCTGCTGCATTCGCCAATCCTAATTGAGAACCCACCACTCGTACTTCCCCCATTCACATCCCCAACCAAATGCAGTTGGCTGCATGAGAGGCATTTTCTTTATGTCCTCCCGAGTACCCCTACCCAGCGAACCCCCCCCCAAAAAAGATGTCGTGTCTGCAGCAAGCGTGGATATAGGCGTGACACCCGCTATTATATTCCCTCCTGTCCTGACAATCCTGGTCGTTTTGAATGCTACAATGCACTAGTTGAGTATTAGTGTAGGGTACAGCACTGCACAGACTAGGCACACTTTTACAGGGTCTCCCAAGATGCCATCGCATTTTTAGAGACCCGAACCTGGAACAGGTTACAGTTATAAAAGTTACAAAAAAAAGTGTAAAAAAAAACAAAAAAATAAATAAAATAAAAAAAACAAAAATAGTTGTCGTTTTATTGTTCTCTCTGCTCTTTTTTACTGTATTCTATTCTGCAATGTTTTATTGTTGTTATGTTTTATCATGTTTACTTTTCAGGTATGTAATTTTTTATACTTTACTGTTTACTGTGTTTTATTGTTAACCATTTTTTTGTTTTCAGGTACGCCATTCACGACTTTGAGTGGTTATACCAGAATGATGCCTGCAGGTTTAGGTATCATCTTGGTATCATTCTTTTCAGCCAGCGGTCTGCTTTCATGTAAAAGCAATCCTAGCAGCTAATTAGCCTCTAGACTGCTTTTACAAGCAGTGGGAGGGAATGTCCCCCCCCCTCCCACCGTCTTCCATGTTTTTCTCTGGCTCTCCTGTCCCAACAGGGAACCTGAGAATGCAGCCGGTGATTCGGCCAGCTGACCATAGAGCTGATCGGAGACCAGAATGGCTCCAATCATCTCTATGGCCTAAGAAACCGGAAGCTACGAGCATTTCATGACTTAGATTTCGCTGGATGTAAACAGCGCCATTGGGAAATTGGGAAAGCATTTTATCACACCGATCTTGATGTGGTCAGATGCTTTGAGGGCAGAGGAGAGATCTAGGGTTTAATAGACCCCATTTTTTTAAAAAAAGAGTACCTGTCACTACCTATTGCTATCATAGGGGATATTTACATTCCCTGGCATAACAAAAAAAATGATAAAAAAAAAAAAAAAAAAAAATGAAAGGAATAATTTAAAAATAAGATAAAAAGCAAAAAAAATAATAAAGAAAATAAAAAAAAGCACCCCTGTCCCCCCCTGCTCTCGTGCAAAAGCGAACGCAAGCGTTGGTCTGGCGTCAAATGTAAACAGCAATTGCACCATGCATGTGAGGTATCACCGTGAAGGTCAGATCGAGGGCACTAATTTTAGCAGTAGACCTCCTCTGTAAATCTAAAGTGGTAACCTGTAAAGGCTTTTAAAGGCTTTTAAGAATGTATGTAGTTTGTCGCCACTGCACGTTTGTGCGCAATTTTAAAGCATGTCATGTTTGGTATCCATGTACTCGGCCTAAGATCATCTTTTTTATTTCATCAAACATTTGGGCAATATAGTGTGTTTTAGTGCATTAAAATTAAAAAAGTGAAGAGTGGGTTATGTGTGACATAAGCTTCTAAATGTTGTGCATAAAATGCCAGGACAGTTCAAAACCCCCCCCAAATGACCCCATTTTGGAAAGTAGACACCCCAAGCTATTTGCTGAGAGGTATAGTGAGTATTTTGCAGACCTCACTTTTTGTCACAAAGTTTTGAAAATTGAAAAAAGAAAAAAAAAAATTTTTTCTTGTCTTTCTTCATTTTCAAAAACAAATGAGAGCTGCAAAATACTCACCATGCCTCTCAGCAAATACTTTCCAAAATGGGGTCATTTGGGGGGCTTTTGTGCCATCTGGGCATTCCATGGCCTCCGAAACTGATAGGCAGTGAGGAGTGAAATCAAAAATTTACGCCCTTAGAAATCCTGAAGGCGGTGATTGGTTTCGGGGCCCCGTACGCGGCTAGGCTCCCAAAAAGTCCCACACATGTGGTATCCCCATACTCAGGAGAAGTAGCTAAAAGTATTTTGGGGTGCAATTCCACATATGCCCATGGCCTGTGTGAGCAATATATCATTTAGTGACACTTTGTGCAAAAAAAAAAAAAAAATTGTCACTTTCCCGCAACTTGTGTTCAAATATAAAATATTCCATGGACTCAACATGCCTCTCAACAAATAACTTGGGGTGTCTACTTTCCAAAATGGGGTCATTTGGGGGGGGGTTTGTGCCATCTGGGCATTTTATGGCCTTCAAAACTGTGATAGGTAGTGAGCAGTGAAATCAAAAATGTACGCCCTTAGAAATCCTGAAGGCGGTGATTGGTTTTCGGGGCCCCGTACGCGGCTAGGCTCCCAAAAAGTCCCACACATGTGGTATCCCCGTACTCAGGAGAAGCAGCTGAATGTATTTTGGGGTGCAATTCCACATATGCCCATGGCCTGTGTGAGCAATATATGATTTAGTGACAACTTTTTGTAAATTTTTTTTTTTCTGTCATTATTCAATCACTTGGGACAAAAAAATTACTATTCAATGGGCTCAACTTGCCTCTTAGCAATTTCCTTGGGGTGTCTACTTTCCAAAATGGGGTCATTTGGGGGGGTTTGTACTGCCCTGCCATTTTAGTACCTCAAGAAATGACATAGGCAGTCATAAACTAAAAGCTGTGTAAATTCCAGAAAATGTACCCTAGTTGGTAGGTGCTATAACTTTTGCGCAAACCAGTAAATAAACATTTATTGACTTTTTTTTACCAAAGACATGTGGCCGAATACATTTTTGTCTAAATGTATGACTAAAATTGAGTTTATTGGATTTTTTTTATAACAAAAAGTAGAAAATATCATTTTTTTTCAAAATTTTCGGTCTTTTTCCGTTTATAGCGCAAAAAATAAAAACCGCAGAGGTGATCAAATACCATCAAAAGAAAGCTCTATTTGTGGGAAGAAAAGGACGCAAATTTTGTTTGGGTACAGCATTGCATAACCGCGTAATTAGCAGTTAAAGTGACGCAGTGCCAAATTGTAAAAAGTGCTCTGGTCAGACAGGGGGTAAATCCTTCCGGGGCTGAAGTGGTTAAGAAGGAAAGAGGGACAGACTGATTTGGTTCCAAAAGAGGACCAGTTGGGAGGTATGAGATGGGTGAACATTGGGCGACAATGCTAATACTATGGCAATGAGTAAATAATGATTTTCCAACTAGAGCGCTGGGTGCCCATGTGGTGCCAATCTCAATACGATGGCAACATGTCAGCAATCCAATTCCTGGCTAAAGAGATGGGTGCACATGTGCAGGATTGGCAGCACATGTGCTCTCAGCACTCTCACAATTGAAATTTTTTTTTATATGATATTTATATCCCCGGAGTCTACAGGTGTTGCAATACGTCATTCTTGTCTAGACAAGAAATGTGGAAATGAGGGGAAGAAAACAAAAAAAAAAAATGCCTTTACAAAATTCAGAAAATAAAGAAACGTATTTAATGTAGTAAGCTTTCTGGGGAAAATATTAACATTATCTCAACTTATAAAAAAAATATGAAGGTCAGCTTTAATGACCCAAAGATCTAAAATTGGAGGATCAGCATAATAGATATGAGATGAGCATTTCCAGAATGTCAACAATGACAGGTTGGAATGGTTCCCCACCTATGACGGTTTTCAGTGTATCATAATTCACTTAACTGACCCAAAAATCCCAAGTATTCATTAGGCCCTGTGAGCAGCCAGGTGTTAAGTAAGGCTCTGGAAGCTATAGAAAAATAAAAACAAGCTTAATGCTGTGACTGGGGTTAACATAATATGCCATGTTACAGTGTTAATGTAAATCCGTGTGTACACAGCTGAATAAACATCCTCTGCACGCTGAATATAATTCACACACAAACACTCAAAATGGATAAATGTTTCATTTCCTATTTCACAGTTTTATTTGCAACACAAAAGCAGGGTCTCCAAACTACGGCCCGCGGGCCAAATCCAGACCAATACAAGATTTTATCTGGCCTTCTTCCTCCCAGGGCTGAGCAGTGATGGTGGCAGCAATTCCACACATTGGCTTTTGCCTGCTTGATGGACTCTCTTCCTGATGCTATACCTTTCCCAATATGGGTTGCATTGGAAGCACAGGGATGCATCAAAATGTTCATGATTTTATGATTACCTTGTGATGGTTCACTATATACAGTATCTCACAAAAGTGAGTACACCCCTACCATTTTTGTAAATATTTTATTATATCTTTTCATGTGACAACACTGAAGAAATGACACTTTGCTACAATGTAAAGTGGTGAGTGTACAGCTTGTATAACAGTGTAAATTTGCTGCCCCCCCCATAATAACTCAACACACAGCCATAAACGTCTAAGCTGCTGGCAACAAAAGTGAGTACACCCCTAAGCGAAAACATCCACATTGGGCCCAAAGTGTCAATATTTTATGTGGCCACCAATATTTTCCAGCACTGCCTTAACCCTCTTGGGCATGGAGTTCACCAGAGCTTCACAGGTTGCCAGTGGAGTCTTCTTCCACTCCTCCATGACGACTGTACACAGGGAAGCCTACTCCACCTAAAAACGGTACTTCTGCCACATCCATCAGATCACCCTCTGCAGCTATTATTTTTTGTACCACCTCCCCCTTCCTTTAGATCAAGAATCTCCAAACTTTCTAAACAAAGAGCCAGTTTATTGTTCTTCAGACTTTAGGGGGGCCGGGATGTGGTCAGCAGGAGTGGAATTTTCCTGGCATTAATGAGAGTAAACATAACCACATTTGGTATTGGGGGATAGCTAAGTGCCCCATTTTTGGGGCCAGTGGGAGAAATGGTGTCCCACTGTTGATGTCAGTTGGCAGAATAGTATCTTGTATCAGCGGGAGGTATAGTGCCCCAAGGACCGATTAAAGGCTAGCAAAGGGCCGCATCGGGCTCTCGGGCTGCAGTTATGAGACCACTGCTTTAGATTGTAAGCTCCATGAGCAGGGCCCTCCTATTCCTTCTGTATTTAAATGTGTTGTATTTGTACTGTTTCCTTTTATATTGTAAAGCGCTGCGAAAACTATTGGCGATAAAAAAAATCCTGTATAATAAGTTACCATAGATCATAAATAAAATGGTTCATTATTTTCACTGGTAGTGCCACAATTGTATTCTGTAGTCTGATGTTCACATAGATGTATCATATACCTTAATGAGCTTTGGAAAAGGGGGTGATTAACCACTTGCTGACCATCCGTCGCAGTTGCACTGCGGCAGAATGGCACGGCTGTGTCAAACGATATTATGTAACGTCGCTTCGCCCTGTGGCCACTAGGGGGCGTGCGCCCCCCACTCACCCCCCGAGCTAATGCGAGTGCCCGGCGGTCACCATCACCGCCAGGCTCCCATGATCGCTCAGGGCACGCGGAGAACCAGGATCTGTGTGTGTAAACACACAGTTTCTGGTTCTCTGAGGGGAGAACAGACAGATCGTCTGTTCATGCAGAGTATAAACAGCGATCTGTCATCTCCCCTGCACAGTCCCCACCCCCCTTCTGTTAGAACACAAACTAGGGAACACATTAACCCCTTGATCGCCCCCTAGTGTTAACCCCTTCACTGCCAGTGACATTTTCTATAGCATTGATTGCTGTATTAATGCCAATGGTCCCAAAAATGTGTCAAAATTGTCCGATATGTCCGCCATAATGTCGCAATCACGATAAAAATCGCTGATCGCCGCCATTACTAGTAAAAAAAAAAAAGAATAATAAAAATGCCATAAAACTATCCCCTATTTTGTAGACACTATAACTTTTGCGCAAACCAATCAATATACGCTTATTGCAATTTTTTTTACCAAAAATATGTAGACTACATATCGGCCTAAACTGAGAAAAAAAAAGTTTTTTTATATATTTTTGGGGGATGTTTATTACAGCAAAAAGTAAAAAATAATGCGTTTTTTTTTTCAAAATTGTCGCTCTTTTTTTTTTGTTTATAGCGCAAAAAATTAAAACCGCAGAGGTGATCAAATACCACCAAAAGAAAGCTCTATTTGTGGGAAAAAAAGGACCTCAATTTTGTTTGAGTGCAACGTCGCACGACCGCACAATTGTCAGTTAAAGCGACGGGGGGGGGGTAAAATCTTCTGGGGCTGAAGCGGTTAACATTCAGTCAACAAACTTTTATCTTGTAAATTAAATTGTTGTGATTATTGCAAGATGGTTACATGTTTTGCAGACACTGTCTGGTTCCTCAGAATGTACATATGAGATACAAGCTGCCTAATGTGCATGTATGGCACTCCCTGCGGATATTGCTGAACACTGGTGATGGTGGTGGGGGGGGGGGGGGCGGTTGCAGGAGACATAAAAACGCCTAAGTATCTTAACATCATGATTCACATTATCCGTCCCAGGGCATACATAATATTTTGGAATAATGCATTGTATAGTGTATTGTGTTTGTATAAACCCTGGTGTCTTTAATTGCTGCATGCCAGAGAACACCCCACTACCTACATAGAATTTTATGTAAATATTTTTCGATGGGGGGGTCATATCAGCCTTCACTGACCTCCAACTTTAGGAAAGTCATGCACATTACTCATTTAACTTGTAATTAATCTTTTATTTTAAAGTCCCTTCCACACGTCTTGACTCTTTATACTTGATCAATTAAAAAAAACATATAGAAATGTGGGGTCACATTGAAAGCCCCATACAAAAATTAATTAACCAACAATAACTTACCAATATTGATTCACAGCATTTTCACATTTAACACAATCAACAACACACAATCAAAATAAAACATAATGAAAACATGGAAAATCCCTTATTTAGTAGTTTGGCAGGCGGCAAGATCAGCCTTTATCCCTGGCCTCTAACTTTGGGAAATATTGATCATGCACATAGCACATAAAAAACCCCACAGAAAAATCAATCAACCAACAATAAATTAGACATTTTATTTTATGGTATTTACACATTCAACACAATCTCAACACAGTACACAATAAAAATAAAAGGTGAATATGTAAAAAAATTTTTTAGGGGATTTGACAGGCGGTTTGCTAAAAATTGGTCAAACACCTTACTCATTTCATTTATAATTATTATTACAGCCGTTTGTACAGTTCTTTACATGCATCTTTAATTTTTTTATATTTGATCAATTAAAAAGAACATGTGAGATCACATTGAAAACCTCATGCAAAAATGAATATACCAGCAATAAATTACAAATTTTATTTCATGGCATTAGCACATTCAAAACAATTACACAAACATGATAAAAATAAAAAGGAAAGTGAACATGGAAAATCCTTTGTATACACTTCCCTGGGCTCGACACAGTCCAGAAAATTGCCATTAAGGAATACTGGCAAGAAGAACCGTTCACAAGCCGCCACTGAAGTCATCTGTCAAACCACGGTTCTGTTAATGGAACAACACTGCTTCATTTACAATAACAACATTATATAAACATCTCAACAACTTGATATTTCTATATAAACATAGCGATGTTGTACAAAACACTAAAAATCCTGGAATTTTATCAAACAGGCCCAACTCATGTCCACCACTCTGTCCCTCATACAACCTATATGTTTTAACATCTAATATGCAGCCTCCAATAAGATTACAGGACACCCACCATTGAAAAAAGAGACAGCCATCACAATGCCTATTTGATTGGATGCATGGCAGGAAGGTATTGTGATTACCCTAATGCCTCATTACTTCCATAAATACAATAATCAGAAATGTGTTTTGGAGAAGGCCACCCACCCTCAGATCGACAATCTACCCTGTCTAGGAGTCTATTATGGAGAATTAATAGGCATAATGTAGGTGGTCAATGTTACAACTGAAATTGCCAGAGATCATTTAGTACGAGGTAGGACAGATGGCTATCTAAGGCTTTGGTCCCTCTATAGAGGGATCGCATGTGGCCCTTTGGCACTTTTTGTGCAGCCCTTAGGGCCTCTGCAGAAAGTTCTCTGTGTCTTCATTACCTTCCAGTATTTTAGTTCAATCTCAGTTTATTGTATCAAAAATGTGAATACAAACAATAAACCAATACAAATGAGAGTATAGAGCATAAGAGGAGCATGTATAAAGATCTTCTTCAGACTTCTAAATATGAAATTATTCAACAATATATTAATATTACTATTATTATTATTATTATTATTATAATATGAACAATTGTGTGGTCTAAAACAACTACGGTGATATCAGTAATTCAATATGGATTCCAGTATTTTAAATGTTCTTTCATGATATCTTTTTAGTGCTGTCCATCCCTATTCTCATTTTATATTTTTAGATTAGATCTTGTTGAGAGAAATAGAAAATGTATCACAAGTAATGTTTAAGCACAAATTTGAAAACATTAGTTGTCATGTTAGTCTATGGCTAGTTCTCTGTAGTTTCCTAATACATGTCCAAAGTCCCCATTAAAGTGATTCTAAAGGCTCAAGGTTTTTTTTACTATACATGAAGGTGAAAAACCTTCTGTGTGCAGCAGCCCCCCCTAATACTTATCTGAGCCCCCACTCGATCCAGCGATGTGCACAGGTGCCTTGGCTCTCCAGGGACTCTGCCTCCTCATTGGCTGAGACAATCACAGCCACTAAGCCAATCAAGGGAGAGAGAGGGTGGGACTAAGCCATGGCTCTGTGTGTGAATGGAGCCTCAGGTCAGGAGCGTGCCTGCTTGGGTGCCCCCATTGCAAGCTGCTTGCTCTGGGGCCAGGAGGGAGGGGCCAGGAGTGCCGGCGGAGGACCCGAGAAGAGGAGAATCGGGGAAGAGGTTTTGCACAGAGCAGGTAAGTATAACATGTTTGTTATTTAAAAGAATAAAAAAGTAAATTTAATATCACTTTAATTCCTATAGCATGTTTGGTCATTCCCCATAGTCACTGACCATCTTCTGTAACAAATCTTCAGTCTCTGACCATTTCTCATAGTATGCTTGTAGTCTCTGACCATTTCCTGTAGTATGTAGGGCGAGAGCATTGAGTTTGTAGTTGCTCCTTCACTGTCCAATCACAGGCTGTGGTCAAACTCTATTGCTCCAACTGCAGTAGAGAAAAGTGAAGTCACCAACCTTGCCGACATGGAAACAAATACAAATCCTTTGGCAGGTGTGCACTTCAAAAATGGACAGTTTACCTGGAGGTCACCTTTAATTCTTGCTGAAAAAGCTTGTTTACAGAGTTCAGTAGCTCAAACGGAAGTGTACACACACACATAAATAGTTTGGAGGAGTGATTTACTGCAGCAGCTCATCCCTTGGTGGATTACTTAGCCCATAGTCTTGGTGAGAAGCATCTATCATGAAAGGAGATGCTCACTGTTACATTGTTACACAGTTATAGGGCGTACACACGGTCGGACTTTGTTCGGACATTCCGACAACAAAATTCTAGGATTTTTTCCGACGGATGTTGGCTCAAACTTGTCTTGCATACACACGGTCACACAAAGTTGTCGGAAAATCCGATCGTTCTGAACGCGGTGACGTAAAACACGTACGTCGGGACTATAAACTGGGCAGTGGCCAATAGCTTTCATCTCTTTATTTATTCTGAGCATGCGTGGCACTTTGTCCGTCGGATTTGTGTACACACGATCGGAATTTCCGACAACGAATTTTGTTGTCGGAAAATTTTATCTCCTGCTCTCCAACTTTGTGTGTCGGAAAATCCGATGGAAAATGTCCGATGGAGCCCACACACGGTCGGAATTTCCGACAACACGCTCCGATCGGACATTTTCCATCGGAAAATCCGACCGTGTGTACGGGCCATTAGGCTTCAAAAAAGACATATGTCCACCAAGCTCAACCAATAGAAAAAGAAATGTAAAATGTGCATCCACGGAACCCTAAGCCAACAACTGGATCCAAAGGAAAGAACAAAAAAACCCCAAAAACCTAAGTTTATAAAGCCTGGTCCAATTTGCTCCAACAGGATAATAAAATTCCTTCCTGGTCCCCTAAGGCAACTGGAAACTCCCTGAATAAACAATCTATGGTTTTATCATTTATAAATATTATTAGCTAATTATATTCTGTGAATTTTTAAACATATCCAGGCTTTTAAAAAAAATTAAAGATTTGGCAAGAACTCCTAGAATTCCATTTGACATGTTTTACAATTTTTAGGCTTCATTCACACTGGCACTCCTACGATTAGCTTTATTAAATGCAGGAGAAATGAACTGGGAAGTATAAACTAATGTTATGCTTTCTAGCTTAATTTTTTTTTTATGCATTTAGATGTTGCTGCTTTAAAGAAGGTAAATCATATATAGACGCATTTTGAGTTTCTAAACCGATCCCGTGTGCACAGAATTCTATCTTCTCTAAACATTACCTCTATTCTCTAATTATTACCTAAACACATGTTTGCGCTCTATGTGAATGGCACTATTGAGAAATGATTACATGCATTTAGATGTGTCTGTTAAAAGCATATACAGTGCTCAGCATAAATGAGTACGCCCCTTTTGAAAAGTACAATTATAATGAATATCTCAATGAACACGAGAGCAATTTCCAACATTTTGACAAAACTGAGTTTTGTAGAACATTTGTTTAGCTCATTACATGAAAGTAAGATTCATAATATAACAGAATACAAAATCTTCAGTTTTACTAAAATTAGTTGATGCAAAAATTGAATACACTCATCAATACAATCTAGTATTTTGTATGACCTCCATGATTTGTAAGGACAGCACCAAGTCTTCTAGGCATGGAATGAACAAGCTGGTGACATATTGAAACATCTCTATTTTTCCATTCTTCAAGAACGACCTCTTTTAGAGTCTGGATACTGGATTGAGAGTGAGGCTCAACTTGTCTCTTCAGAATTCCCCATAGGTGATCGATTGGGATCAGATCAGGAGACATACTTGGCCAATGAATCACTTTCACCCGGTTCTCCTTCAGAAGTGTAACACTAGCCTTAGGTCTTGTACACACAATCGGATTGTTGGCCAACAAAACCGTGGACTTTTGTCCGAAGGACGTTGGCCCAAACTTGTCTTACATACACACGGCCACACAATTGTTGGCCAACAAACATGAACGTAGTGAGGTACTACATGGTTTTTCAGCTCTTTAGCGCCACCCTTAGGGCTCCTTCTGCTAATTTCATGTTAGTAGAAGTTTGGTGAGTGTTAATTCACGCTTTTCTTTTCGCGCTTTTCACTTAGCGCTTTTCAGTTTGTTTCTGATGGCCGGCCATGTTGCGGAATCAGGGCAGATAACATGTTATTTATTTTTGGCCTTGGAGATATTGCTTTGACATTTTTTTTTTATTGAATAATGATTTGATTTGGTATATTTTCTATATTTTTGGATGCATAGAATGGACTTTTTGGTTAAGTTCTATTGGCAGATAGCATGTCTAATTTTATTTATTTTCTTTTTTTAATGCACAATAAAAAAACTGTGTAGAATAATGCCCCGTACACACGGTCGGACTTTGTTCGGACATTCCGACAACAAAATCCATGGATTTTTTCCGACGGATGTTGGCTCAAACTTGTCTTGCATACACACGGTCACACAAAGTTGGTCAGAAATTCCGAACGTCAAGAACGCGGTGACGTACAACACGTACGACAAATAGTTTTGAATACTTTTTGAATTTGAATAGTTTTCAAATTTGAATTTGAAAGTTTTAGCATTCAAATGGTTTTCCAATTTCCAAAGAGAATAAAATCGAATAGAAAATAAAGGAATAGAATAGAAAAAAAAATAGCCTGGAAAAGAATATAACAGAAAATAAAAGAATATAATATAATACAGTAACACAGAACAAAATAGAATAGAAAATAAAAGAACAGAATAGACTAGACCTATAATAGCAACAAATATAAGAGAATAGAATAGCATAGAAAGAATATAACCATCTTCTGAAATTCAAATTTCAAATACAATAAATTTGAATTTGAATACATAAGAAAATAATAGAATAGAACAAAAAAAGTAATATAATTTTAAAAAAAAACAATTGAATAGAATAGATTAGAATAGCAAAAATATAACCATTTCCCAAAATTCAAATAGAATCAATTTGAATAGAATAGATAAGAATAGATTAGAATAGGAAGATGATAATATTAATTCTATTCTATTCTGTTTTGCTCCAATACTATTGTGTTATTTCTATTCTATTCTACTCTATTCTTTTCTATTCTATTCAAATTCAAATTGATTCTATTTGAATTTTGGAAATGGTTATATTATTTATATTCCATTCTATTGTTTTTTTTAATTATATTCCTTTTTTATTTGTTCTATTCTATTATTTTCTATTCTATTTTTTTCTATTCTATTATTTTCTATTCAAATTCAAATTTATTCTATTTGAAATTAGAATTTCAGAAGATGGTTATATTCTTTCTATTCTATTCTATTCTATTTTTTTCTGTTCTATTCAAATCCAAATTGATTCTATTAGAATTTTGGGAAGTGGTTATATTCTTTCTATTCAGTTTTTTTTTATTCTATTCTTTTCTATTCTATTCAAATTTCAGAAGATGGATATAATCTTTCTATTTTATTCTATTCTTTTTTTTTATTGTAGTCTATTCCTTTCTATTCTATTCTATTCTATTCTGTTCTTTTATTTTCTATCCTATTATGTTCTGTTTTACTCTATTGTATTATATTTTCTGTTATATTCTTTTCTATTCTATTCAATTTTTTTTTCTATTCCATTCCTTTATTTTCTATTCTATTTTATTCTCTTTGTAAATTGGAAAACTATTCGAATTCGAAAACATTTTTTGAATTCAAAAACTATTCAAAATTGATTTGAAAACTTTTTGAATTGATCCAAATTCGAATTTGAAAACGATTAAACGAAACAAATTAAACTAATGCAATAAATTTAACTAAAAAAGAATTTATGTAAATAACAAACCTAAACAAATTATTTTGTTCTGCACAAGTCAGTATAGAGCAGTACATCTGTGAATTCATGATACCATTAATGAAAAGCAGCTCCCCGACTCCAGCAGCACTCATGTAGCCCCACAGAAGGACACTGCCACCACCATGTTTCACTGTTGGCACCATGCATTTTTCTTTGTACTCCTCACCTTTGCGATGCCATAGAGTTTGGAAGCCATCAGTTCCAAAAACATTTATCTTGGTCTTCTTCTTTTTCAGTATGGGCCCTGGCAAATTCTAGGCAGGCTTTTTTTGTGCATGGGCTTTAGAAGAAGCTTCCTTCGTGGACAAAACTCATGCATGCATGCTGAACCCCAGTTTGGCTTTCTAGTGCTAACTTCAGTGAACTTGCATGGCGATTTGCAATGGCAACCCTTCTCATCAGAAGATGCACCTGTGGAGGTGATAACTTCCATGGACGGCCTGGACGGCTCTGATGGTTGCAGTTCCATCTTTGTTAAATGTTTGCATCAATTTTGCTACAGTATTCTGACTGATAAGTAAAGCTTTGCTGATCTTCTTGTAGCCTTCATCTTTCTTGTGTAAAGAAATTCTTTTCCGTCTAAGGCCTTGTGAAATTTCTCTTCTATGTGGTGACAGCATGAAATGGGAAGGAGTTTTCCTTATTATCCACCTCCCGTCCGCGCTATAGACGAAAGACGGCTACAGCGCGGACCTAATTTGCCAGGAGGGCATCCATGGACGTCCTCCCGTGCTCAAGTGGCTTGCGCGCAGCGCGCTCTATGATCAGCAAGTCTATGAGACTCGGCTGATCACAGATCGGAGTAAGGGGTCAATCCCGACCCCTTACCACGTGTTCAGCTGTCAGCCAATGACAGCTGATGATATGACGTAAACAGAGCCAGTAATAGGCTAATTTTTCTCCTCGCGCTGGTGAAAAAAAAAGCCGATCACCGGCGGCTGTGAGAGGGACATCAGTCCCGATCATGGAGAGCCTCTGTGCCCACCAGCGCCACCTACCAGTGCCCACCAGCACCACCTACCAGTGCCCACAGTACCACCCATCAGTGCCCACAGTGCCATCCATCAGTGCCCACAGTGCCACCTATAAATGTCACAAATCAGTGCCTCATCACCAGTGCTGCCTATCAATACCACCTACCAGTGCCCATCAGTGCCACCTACCAGTGCCCATCAGTGCAACCTATCAGTGCCCATCAGTGACATCTGTCAGTGCCACCCATCAGTGCCACCCATCAGTGCCACTCATCAGTGCCACCCATCAGGGCCCATCTTTGCCGTCTTATCAGCGCCCATCAGTGCCGTCTTATCAGTGCCTATCAGTGTCGCCTTATCTGTGCCTATCAGTGTCACCTTATCTGTGCCTATCAGTGTCACCTTATCTGTGCCTATCAGTGTCACCTTATCTGTGCCTATCAGTGCAGCCCATCAGTGCCCATCAGTGCAGCCTCATCAGCGAATATCAATGAAGGAGAAAAATTACCTGTTTGCTAAATTAACGGGGGTGTTTTTTGTTTTGTTTTTTAATTTCTGTCTTTTTTTGTTTGTTTAGCAAAAAATAAGATTAAATACCACCAAAAGAAAGCTCCATTTGTATTAAAAAAATGATAAAAATTTCATTTGAGTACAGTGTAGCGTGACCGCGCAATTGTCATTCAAAGTGTGAGAGCGCTGAAAGCTAAAAATTGGTTTGGGCAGGAAGGGGCTTTAGGTGCCCAGTAAGCAAGTGGTTAAGTAACGCCCTTTTATAATCAACTGTCTGCTGGACACCTGTTTAATGAATAATTAGACTCAACTGTAGTTGAATTCTTGTTAATTAGGATTTCATTGGGGTGTATTCATTTTTGCAACATGGTTTTGAATAAATTTGTTAGGAAAAATACTTTGTGTGTGCAAATTAACAAATTTTGGTTGCAATCAATGGCCCGCATTTGTGGGAGTATTTTGTAGTATAGTGTCTCATAGAAAATGTTGCTTCTGAAAGGAAATTAAAGGTTCTCTGAAAAATCTGTTGGGGTGTACTTATTTATGCTGAGCACTGTACATGGAGATTTGATAGGGCCAGTGTGAATGAGGATTTTCTGTAGAGAAGCCTTTCCATAATGAAAGTGCATCTAAACCCAAAACCAAAAATTATCTATTGCAGTTTACCAATCCTTAAATGTGGTGGCTTAACACGTTTCTTTGCCCCCCCCCCCTTTATTTTCACCTGGTGATCCTGCCAGTAAGTCTGTTAGTTTTCATCTTTCTTTAACAGACAAATCAATCCAGCAAAAGTGACAGATGGTTATGGTAAACCATTCACCGCTTTCAGATCGCTTACAATGATCAGCTTGTATTCATTTCTGTAAAACCTTTATCCCAAAAGGAAAAAAAATCGTGAAACGGTAATGAAAAATGTGTGCCCCTCGGGCTGCAAGGGGAAGCAGTCATGTGTTTACCGCTGTGAGTGCTGGCAAGGGCTAAGTATCTGTAGAGTAAAGGATAAATCCCATGAAGCCGTACTTCAATTCAGACCCACTGATTACGGAATGAATGGCAGTCTCAGCCTGGGCTCTCTCCGGGCCATGCCCCAACGCCTTATACTCCGCCCCTCGGAGCTTAAGCATAGGGATGCTGCTTTAACTGCTAAAACAGCCAAAGGTGACTCAGTTGCCCCCCATTGTCATTTACTAGGCCTTGGAATTATCTAAGTTAACTATATAAACAATTTATATAGTATACAAGATGATCATTTTTTCCTTATAGGCCTCTCAAGGGAGAATATATTCAGCTTTCTCGCTTAGTGCTCTGGGGATCCTTTATCATTTATTAAATGATCATTTGTAAAGCAAATATTGTTTAAATATAGTAGAAAAACTTATGAAAATCAGAAATGTAAAAGCTTACAAACTTGATCCAAAAATAAAATTTACCCCAAACCATTATCATTTGCCTTTATATTACACATTTCTTTATAGTGGTGTATCCAGCAGATTTAAAATAAGTCCTTTTTGGAGGAAAGCAGGACATAGGGATTACACATTTGTTGGAAAATCTAAAGTAGATTCAGCAATCGGATTATAATATGGAGGCTAGCTTCAGTTTATTGACAGGATTTTGCAGGACGAGTTGATAACTTGCCCTCGCCTAGGCATGGTGGGCTAAAGTTAGATGGAAGTTAATTATATTTTCTTAAATTTTCTCAGTGGTTTTTCTTATTATAGCTATAAAGCTGCATTTTTACCCATTGGAGCTGGTGGATGTGGAGTGGCGTGAGGTCCCCATTTTAAGCTTGTTATATCTAGGCCCCCGACTCAAAGAGGCATCCGCAGTATATACTTATTGGTGTGGAATCTCCTCTGCCATTGTCTTAAATGAGACTCCCTGTAAGAAAGTGCATTTCTTTCTGTGCAATTTACTTACACCTTCTGAACACCTTTTTTATCCACTTGGAAGCTGGCATGTTATTTTATTTTTCCTCCTGTGGTCTACCTGGGATCACTGTTTGTGTTTTTATTGGCGTCCATTCTTGGCTAGCGGTTGGTAGCGTCTTGTGAGGTCTAAATGTGGCAGGCTGTTTATCTTCCTGACAAAATGTATTGTCAAAACTTCTATTGCCATTGAAGATCATATGTAACCTCTGTGATGTATACAGAGCACTACACTAGGCAATAATACTGTTTAAAATAAGATGAATATGTAGCCACCACCTCTCGTCAACTCAATTTTGATAATTTTTTTAATCTAAACAGTATTTGTGAATAAATTGTTTTTTATTTTGGTTATTGTTCCAACTTGTCCTGGCTAGAGGTGTAAAATTTCTGGGAATTTTAAAGCCATGGGGAAAAAACACATTTTTTCCTTGTTTTTTACTAAAAAAAATAGACATTTTTGAAAAATTAAAAAACAATTCAGTGTGGAGTAGTTTTACAAATTGAAAGGCATTTTGTTACACTGGGAAGGTGAAATAAATGTATATAAAAATATTATGCTTGAAATAAAAGTACAGCTTATTCAGTAAATAAACAAAACTTGCTTTTTAAAATTGTATTTTTTATTACAAATGGAATAACAAGGACTGTATATGTTAAGAACATTTCAACTATACATGAGAACAGGTAGACCCCCCCCCCCCCTTCCCTACTAATAATGTAAACAAATCTTCCCGCCAATATGCATTCTCGGTTATTGACAATGCTGATCCAGCAGAATTATATTGCTCTTGCAAGAGCTTGGTCAATGTTAGTTGATTTTCAGGTGTCATTTTATCTATAAATGAAGGGATTGTGTATTTTTAGGAGGCCGTGGTTTGTATCACTTGCTTACTTAAAAATGCTGCTGGAGAAGAAACACTTTGTGATGATGATGATCATCATCACTTTGTGATGATCCAGAAGCAACAGAAAGAGTGTTTCTGGAATGAGAACTCTGGAAGGAAAAGCTCCTCGCACTTTCATTATAATCCTCATTATTTTATTCCATAAAGTATTTTTTAATGTCTTTAGGGCACCTCTGGCTTGCAAGGATGTGTTTTGTCATCTTTGTAGCATTTGGAAAAGAATATTTCTTCTCACAATATTTGCACATTGCAGCTTTGCTCTCAGCAGAAATTGCACTGTGGAATTGTTTCCAAACTCTAGATGTTGGTCTCGCCATTTTACTGAGAGGAGGAAATGAAAAACCAATTTACTGACCAGACTATAGTTAAACATTATGCTGTGATGGTGGAGAACATTAATAGGTATCATTCAAAAGTTATAAAGATGAACTAATTTGTCAGACAAATTTACCTCCTTACCTGTCAATTAAAGTGGATGTCAACCCGATTCATGAAATTTGAGCTGGGCGCATATATCTGCAGTGTATTGTTATCTCTCTTCACAGCTCTGTGTCCCGTGGCTGTCTCCTTCCCCGTTCTTCTGGTATCAGCCTAATAATTCCTGACAATGTCTCCATCACAAATGATAAAAGCAGCCTTAGTTTTTTTAAGGGAGGATGCTATAAATAAATTAGCAGAGTGCTGAACGATTCAACAAACAGAGTTCAAAGTCACTACCTATGAGGAGAGGGGGTGTGTGTCTTTCCTCCAATCAGCTGTCTTGGCTGTATGCCCAGACTTCACTGCAGTGCTAAGCAGGAAGAGAAAATCTCCTAACACGTTCTGAACTTTCTAAACAGTATATAAAGTTGAAGAGAGCAGATATACATGTAAAACTTATGTAGGGAGATTTGTTTCATCCCTGTGTATCATCTGAGGCTGTTCACTTCACTGGGTATATGTAAAGGTTTACCTTCACTTTACGGCCTGAGAGGACAGAAACTATCATCTACTGTATACCAACAATCACCCAACTGTAGAAGGTACAAGATGAAGCCCACAAGGAAACTAAACTGGATCCTTTCCCCTGCAGTTCCCCCAAGTGGCAGAAATACATATTTCTCTTGTTTGAAAACTGTATTGAGATGTACAGTGTTACTTGAACTGTATTCCAAGGTTTGCTTGTCTTCAGCTGAGAGGACTTGCAGTAATTTAAGACTTTACATAAAGTCCATGAAATCTTTTATTACTTGTCTTCATGTTATATAGTTTGAATACCGTGTCATCGATATATTATTTATCATTGTAAAAGAACATATTCCACTCCTCTTCTTTTTTTCTGGAGAACAAAACAAAAGAAAACACTTTGAAAAAACATTTGTGCATTTTTTTCCCAATTTTTCTGTTTTTATTTCGGGGCCTCCCCATCACTAGTCCTGGCACCTTAAAAACCCCCATTCATTCATTTCCAAATTTCTTCCAGTAAGTGGGGATGCGTTGCCTAGTGATCACCCATGAGCCTTACTCTCTAAAAGTGTATATACCTGGAGGAATGGACCCTAATATATTTAGGGGACCTTGCATTTTTGTTTAGTGTCAACTTTAATGTATTCCTTAAGGCTCATGTACAATGCCAGAGACCTCTGATCCCATTCCTACTATTTATTTCTATGCTTGTTAAAATACATCTGTTTAATGTTTCCCTGCCTATCTGCAACGCTATTAAAAATTGTTACTTCACAATAGTAGTTGGAACGGATGACAGTGCTAAGTCATTACAAGACGCAATCAGACAAGACAAACATCATATACCTGTTCTAGATGAAGCCAACATTTTGCTGTAACTTCACCGAGAAACCTGGCAGATTCACAAACTACAAGAGGAGGATTGAGATAGCCAAATATTTTGTTGTGTGGGTGGAATGGGAGTAAGCATCTTTTAGGCAACTGTGAATTAATGTTGCTAGGAAACACTAGTTAGCTTTATTTTAAATAGTAACATTGTAGCACTCCCTTGACTACCTAAGACCATAGCAGTCAATAATAGCTCCATTTAGATTGCAGTGTTTTTTCCTTTGTTTTATTTATGTCTTTCCCACATGGGATGCCTGTGTGCTATTTATGTTCATTTTAGGCCCTTTTCTCTCTATCTTACGCACTGGGTAATTTGTTCTTTTACAACTTTAAGTTGAACGTTTGCCATCTTGTTGAAGGATCTAAAGAATAATTTGATTTTACTACTCATAAAATAAGGCTTGATGCAACAGGCTAGATTCAAATGCTACAGAAGATTTGGAGATGGTGTAAAGTGATTGTAAAGTTTTCAATTTTATATTTTTATTAAAATAATAAACATGTCATACTTACCTTCTCTGTGCAATGGTTTTGCACAGAGCAGCCCCCCAATCCTCTTCTAGCTCCTCCCTCTTGCCAAGTGCCCACCATAGGAAGCTGCTTCCTATGGGGGCACTCGTGTGGGCTCGATTCCAATCTGGGCTGTTGGCATCTATTTAGAAACACAGCCCGTCTCAGTTTCCGTGCCCCCCCCCACAATCCGTCCCCACTCTCTGGTCACAGGTTTTAACTAACATCAGCAGGAGCCAATGGAAAAGAGCTGCTGTAGATTTGCACAGCGCTGGATCGAGATCAGGCTCAGGTAAGTATTTAGGGAGGCTGCAGAGGAGCTACTATTAAAAGGTTTTTTACCCTAATGTGGAGAATGCACTAAGCTAAAAAACCACTTTAAGGCTGGGTTCACACTGTCGTGCGGAGCAGCTCACAGCAGGGGTTAAGTGCGTCCTCGTTCACCGTTTCAGGTCCGATTTCGGTCTGAATTTTTGGCTGAATTTGGACCTGAAACGGGCCAGAAGACGCACAGGACTCCATTGAGAGCCGGTCACAGTCTCCTGACATGTGAATTGGATGTGGGGAGACCTGCATCCAATTCGCAATAGTGTGAACCCAGCCTAAAGGTGGACAAATATACATTTAAAACATGTGGAGAAAGGTAAGGTAAGTGTAGAGCTCACTACAGGGAACTACGCAGTCTTGATGTGCAATACACAGCACAGGTGCCTAGGCTCCGTGTGTCCTCTCACACTGGATGCAACAAGAAGAAAAGGAGATCCGGCAGCACTGTTGTCCGTATTGTAAAGTTCATTGGCTACATCAGAGTGTCATGAAACAAACAGCTAACGCGTTTCCGGAAGGGCCTTAGTCATAGCATGTTGTAAACTAGAAAATTAAAACATTTATAGAGATAGAGATACAAACTCCACCCAATGGTAAATCACAGATTGGTCCAATTATCTCATTACATAGTTGCACAATAAGACCACGAGATAAAGGAAAGGAGTTTCTGGGTCCTAAAACCACCTACATATATTTATTACAAAACATTTTTATTAATGATAAGAAATTTGTAAAAAGGACCCAGGAAGGCACAAAAGGTAAAAAAAAAATATATGTGAGAACGAGCACAAAAAAGGCGGATACACACAATGAATAGTAATTCAAAGCAAAAGATATATGAAGAAGTCTGTATGAGTGTTAGGGCTAGTTTACATTTGCTTCAAAACAAGGCTTCAGACACACTTCGTTAAAGCTCTCTGAATGCTAGTCAAAGCCCCTGTCACTAAATAAAATGGTTAGCTTACAGTCCTGTTAACACCTTGCTTTTGCTTGGTGCTTCGATGAGGCTTCTATGGGGCTTCAATGAGGCTTTGGTGGAACTTCGATGGGGCTTTGATGAGCCTTTGGTGGGGCTTTGGTGGGGCTTCGATGAGGCTTTGGTGAGGCTTCGATGAGGCTTCGGTGGGGCTTCAGTGGGGCTTTAAGCGAGCTTTGCCATAGACTTCTATGGAGGCTTTGAAGATGTTTTGAAGCACCACTAAAGCGACATGGAGTATCCTTTTTGAAGCAAAGCCAAAGCAAAGCAAAAGCAAGGTGTAAACAGGACTGTAAGTTAACCATTTTATTTAGTGACAGGAGCCTTGACTGACGTTCAGAGAGATTTAACAAAGCCTGTCCGAAGCCTTGTTTTGAAGCAAGTGTAAACTAGCCCTTAAAATGTGTTGAAGCCAAAGCAAGTGTAAATGAGCCCTAAATGTTGCAAACTATATAGATGAAATTGATATAGTATAGAATGCAAAAAATGTGTGATCTTCGACAGGATATGGTTCCCCATCATTTTAGGAAGAGGTCCCAAGATTTAATCCCGTCGGGATCCTTGTCTCCAAAGAAAAGATCCACCAGACTTCATGTTCAAATAATTTGCGATGTATGTCCCCACCATGCATTGATTGTTTTGCTCTCTGTACTGCACAAAAAGAAAGAAAACTCATATTTTCAGCCAATGTGGTGTCTTTTTATTCACTACAGTTAAATTGGAACTAAACTGTATCTGAGCGCCATGAAACAAAACAAAAATTCATGTTTAATATTCAAAGCAAACTCAAACTAAAACATGCAAATATAATATACATTCCTATCTACTTACTAAGGTTAAATAGAAAATGTTAATTGAAAGAGTTTAGCTCCACTTTAAGTAATACATCCTGGTCTTTGACCCACCCCTAGCAAACTTATTATGTTAATGTATAATGTAATATAAAGCTAAAACAAGGTTTTTACTGGGTCAATAAAGTATAACAGGAGGGCTGAAGTACTCAGTCACCAAACAAAATAAAAATCTAAACTGAAATTCCCTCAATAGAAAAATTATTATAATCACCTCTTCAATGGCCCATATCTCCTGCCTTCAGTTCAAGTGCTGCAGCCTCCAGCAGACTTTTTAGCATTTAACACTGTTACCCCCCAAGCCCCCTTCCCCCCATGCACATTGTGGCTCCATCCTTCCAACCCTTATGTCACTGTTCTAACCCCTTTTAGTCACTAAACCAAAAGCCTAGGCATTTAGTGTAGTTATAGCATCTGTGTTGGGTCAATTTAGAACTTGGATTGACTGATCTACCCCAGTGGGAGAGATCCAAAAAGACAAAGGTGTAGCTTATTTGTTATGCAGCAAGCACTGGAGCCTAGTGCAGATTTTACTCCATGAAAGATACAATAAATACTGTTTTTTTAATGAATACGTAACTAGGGAAGTAACGCAGATGAATAGAACTGCCTTGTAAAATGCAACAAGATAGTGTAGTTTATGCTCATTTTTAAGGGCCGTAGCTCCAGATAAAGTTGACACATTGATGGCACCGGTAAGCATCCTATGTCTTATCTCTTTGTCTTGAGTGTTTTAGATATCAAGTAAACAGGCATAGATTCCAAATATTTGGAGGTTGAAATGGTATTTTTCTTAACAATTTTTTTTTTTTAGAGTTGTACAATAAACTGATGGAGATTTTGTTTCTGGAGATTTATTATTAGAGATGAGAAAGGTTCAGTGTTCTCACTCTTTGGATTATTTGCCCAGAATCTGCAAATCCAGCAAAACAAAAACGTGCATACACACACGGAAAAAAAAGAACAGAGGGCAGAACTAAAAAAAAAAAATAATGAGATGCAGACATTAAAGAGCAATTCCACCAATACAGGCATCTCTGTTTTGTATAGAGTAGGGCATGGTTTAATCACCTGTTTTATTGTAGAGTTGTACTGGTGCAGAGTGGGTGAACCATCTCTTTCAGCCAGGCTGTCAACAGTCTTATGTGGTTAAGATGCCTGCATTTGTGCGATACCATGGCTAGCGAGACTAATAATCTAGACGGGGGACAACACCAGACAGTTGACCCAGGGGGCAAAAACTAAAAACCAAACCAATATATATAATATCAGCAGCAGATTATATTAAAGGCAAACTGAGCAGCTATCTGGGGCCCATGGCTCTAAGGGGACCTAGGGGGATGTTAAAAAAGTTCTTCACTTCAGTGTTCTTCACAATAAATCAGCTTCAAAAGTCTTTACAATTGTTTTTTTTAAGTGACGATCAGTATCCTATTAACATACTTATTTAAACTTCTGGTAGTTTTATACAGTATATCAGTGTAGGAGTTAAGGAATTTGTATACAGCTGGTGGAGCCATTAGAGTTAACTTTCTCTACAATTCTGACTTTCTCTCTGTTGCTATCCTCCAAAGAAAGTCTGTTCCACTCCCAGTCACCCATTCTTCTTTGGGTTGAATGACAGTTGACATCATTTAACCACCTAGGTGTGCATCAACATTTCGGCCTGGGCTCAAAGAACATCAATATATTCCCCAATTCAAGCTAACAGTGGGGATGTAAGAATCTCCACTGCCAGCTATTGTATTCAGGTAGCAACTGCACCCACAGCTGACTGAATACACTGGCAATGCTGAACAGTGACTGATAGAATGCAATCATTGTTTCGCTGATAACTTTCCATCTGACTCAAATTTTGTCAAGTCAGGCGGTGCTTGCAGGGCCATTCATGGCTCCGATTTCAGTCCGTTTTGTAGAAATCTGAAATTCAAGCTGTCTATCTGTAGTATTAAAGACTGCCTACTGCCGATGCCAAATTGGAAGAGAACCCTAGGATGTTACATGACCATCCAGAAGATTACTACATTGAACCCCAACACAAAAATCTATTATATTGCAGCTTTCAAGTTCTTGGGTGTGGTGGATGCATTTGTTTTCTTTCTTATGCCCCGTACACACGGTCGGACTTTGTTCGGACATTCCGACAACAAAATCCTAGGATTTTTTCTGACGGATGTTGGCTCAAACTTGTCTTGCATACACACGGTCACACAAAGTTGTCGGAAAATCCGATCGTTCTAAACGCGGTGACGTAAAACACGTACGTCGGGACTATAAACGGGGCAGTGGCCAATAGCTTTCATCTCTTTATTTATTCTGAGCATGCGTGGCACTTTGTCCGTCGGATTTGTGTACACACGATCGGAATTTCCGACAACGGATTTTGTTGTCGGAAAATTTTATCTCCTGCTCTCCAACTTTGTGTGTCGGAAAATCCGATGGAAAATGTCCGATGGAGCCCACACATGGTCGGAATTTCCGACAACACGCTCCGATCGGACATTTTCCATCGGAAAATCCGACCGTGTGTACGGGGCATAAGACTTTTTCTTTTATTTCCATCTGTTGATCCTTTAACAGACCAAGCTGCCAGGCAAAACTGGAATTTAGAGGGTTGGGACAAACAATCTTTGTCTCAAATAGAAAAAAAACCTGTTAGTGTAACACTGAAACACTGAAAGTGTAAAGTCCAGTACACACGAGCCAAAGGTTGGCTGTCATCGGGCGGTTCAATAGAAAACGACTGACATTCGGCCCGTGTGTATGGCAGTTGGTCCCGCAGAAGCCGGTCGATAGCCAGCTTTTGTCAAAGGGTCATGACTGAAAACGGTCTGCTGGCCAGCTCCCGATCAGCACTCTCAGCCAATGGCTGTTGAGAGCGTTGACCGAAGTGTTCTGGTGGGGGCCACCCCCCTGGCAGAACGCAATAGCACAGAAGGGGAGATCTCTGTACTAACATGGGATTGTTAGTAGAACGGCTCCGACACTACACCTAGTAGTGTGTATTAGGCTTTAGCAGGAGTTTGGCTTTAATTCGTTAGCCAAGTCCATTTAAAGTGGAACTTAAAGTGGTTGTATACCCAATTATTAATTTTACCTACAGGTAAGCCTTACCTGTAGGCTTACCTGTAGGTAAAAAAATTAAATCTCCTAAACCTGTATGGTTTAGGAGATATTCACTTTGCATGCAGACGCTGCTGAACCTTGCCGGGAAGAAGACTCCCGCGCGCATGCTTTGAGGGTGTGAAACTCACTTTTCTTCCAACAGTCCCCATCCTTCGCTGGATCCAACATCTTCTTCTGTGTGCCAGTCTTTGGTCATCTTCAGTGGCCAGCGCAGAAAACATCTAATACTGTGCTGCTGCCCAAAGGTGTCTTATTTGCTTCTCCATCCAGAGTGGAGACACCCCAAGGCAGGAAGTGTTACTGGCTGGATAACCAGATGAACTTAAAGGGAAAAAAGCTTTAAACAGGATGCAGGTAAGCTGCATTTTTGTGTTTGGGTTTATTACCATTATACGTTATGTATAAAGCAAATAAGGGAGATGTGCTTTAAAGATCGAGCACAAGACTCCACTTAGCATCATGGAGTCCCCGATGTGCAGACCAATCTTGTTACATTTCACAAAGCCTTCTTTTCCTTGTAAATATAATACAGGCTGCTAAGCGGAGCTTGTAGCTTTTAGATCATTAATTCTGTTCTTGTATCTTCAAGCCTCTTTTAGTGTGTTTGGCACTGATATCATTTGCTGCCTAATGGTTTTTCCTTCCCAACATGCGATTGGAGCAGAGTCCTTGCAGCAAGCCAGCCTTTTCACCGTTCCCCAGAGACCCAAACTCTAAGCCCTTAACAAATTCTTCTTACTCCGTTGTTTTGACAAAAGATGTCAGTGCTGAGGTCTTTACTGGCTTGAACATCTAGTAAACTGCACTCTTGTGTCTCTATGGAGACCGGTCATTTAATAAGAGCATGTGTAGATTAGTCATTGCCCCCATGGATGAATCGGCGTTTGGAACTCGCTTTGTGGATTTTTGATTGGCCAGATCTCTTTGTAACTTTTATTGAAATTGTCACACTTTTACAGTGTTTCATATCAATATACAAAACTTAGAATTCGTACAAGAGATAAAGGCCAAATGAACGCAGCATGCATTCTTTTTACAAGGTCTCTTGTGGAAATGTTTAAAGTACTGTATATATACAATGCCTGTTTTTGCTAGTTTTGGATAGAAAGGGGATGGTTAAAGCGGACCTATACTCCCCTCCAACAATGCAATGTGCTTGAGCTCCCTTGCTGAAGCCAACATTTTTATGGCTCTTCTTCCAGTTTTGGGATCATCAGCCATCTTGATTAACCATTTGACCCGCAGGCAAATTCAAAATTTTCTCACATACATGAAAAAATTTGCATTTTTTTTGGTAGAAAATGGCTTAGAAACCCCCAAACATTATATATTTTTTAAGCATTTGCTTTGCTTGTTGCAATTTTTTATGTTGCACAATATTTGTGCAGTGGTTTATAAAGCGCAAATTTTGAGTAAAAAAATGCACTTTAATGAATTTTAGCGCACACAAACACAATATAATACCCAATATTTTGGTAAAATATAAAAGATGGTGTTATGCCAAGTAAATTGATACCTAACACATCACGCTTTGAAATTACATACGCCGTGGAACAGCAACAAATTACGATATCTAAAAATCTCCATAGGCGATGCTTTAAAAGCCTTTACAGATTACCAATTTAGTTACACAGGAGGTTTGGCCCTAGAATCTTGTTCTTGCTCTGATGTTTACAGTGATACCTCACATGTGTGGTGTGATCACTGTTTACATATGCATGGGGGACCTAAGTGCATGTTTGCCCTTGGGGGAAGGGGACGCTTGAATTTTTTAAGAAAATGTATTATTTATGTTATTTAAATAAATTTTTTAAACTGTACCTTTAATTTTTTTTATCAACTTTATTGATATCCTAAGGGACAACCCAAAACGGAAAGTGACAAAAGTGAAAGTGGCAAAATCCTTATTGCTTCTTGAGTCTGATGTTGCAGAAGGGGGAAAGAACCTCCATTTCTTCCACTCTTCACGGTGCACCAGACGCCACTGGTTACATCAGTTCTGGCCTCCCCTGTGGAATGGGAGAGCCCAGGGGGCAAACCACTTCCATTGCCCATAAAAGTGATCGAGCGATAGTATAGCCATTCAGATCACTTTTACATCAAAGAGATTTGCCTCTTAAAAAAAGTATACCATAGTCTCTGCTATGATCCTGGTGTAACAACTAAATACAAGGCTGTATATATATATATATATATATATATATATATATATATATATATATATATATATATATATAATGTACAGTGGTACTGAGGTGGTTAAACATCCAGAGATCACGTAACCCAGTATGTAAATTGCGCAAGTGTGGTTTATTTTTTTATTATTCACATTGACGGAGGTTGCAGGTTTTTCGGAGCCTGACCTAATGTTGTGGGGGAGAGGATCTATGGCCTTCGGATATTTTTCCTCTTCCCAATGGGAGGGGGGGGGGTTCTGTTCAGGAGAGCCCACACCAAGTACTTGGTGGACCGACTTCAGCCGGTCCCTAAGGAGCGGGGTCCCCCTGGCTTCAGCCTAGGCAAAACAGAGTCCTTTGCCCCTTTCAGGAGCCTTGCACCCCAAAAGTTTTCAGGGATTGAGATTCTACCTCTTCAAAGATCGGTCTGTTATTGTATTCTCGTGCACCTTTTTTCTACACTGTGATTTCACAGTTCAAGGAAATAAAAAAATTATGTAAATTGTACGCTATGCTATTCATTTGCTGCCTGTGTCACACTAGAGAGAATTCCCTTTACTTCCTGTCCTGGAGATACAACAGGATGCTTCACCAACAGGATGGGGGATGCCCTCAAAAACATTTTGGATCGGAATTATTTTTAAAGACATCTTAGTCTCTGTTTGATCTACAGTTGGCATGGTGTCATACTGGAGACCGTGCTGCAGCTGTTTGAGGGCGGATTGCAGGCACTATTTTTAACGCTATAGCGCCTGAAAAACGCCCTCTGTGTGAAAGGACTTTCACACTGGGGTGTTTTTCAGGCGTTTTTCAGGAGCTTTAGCGTTAAAGAAAGCACCTGTAAAGCGCCTGAAAGAAGCCTCATCTGCAATCCCAATGTGAAAGCCCAAGCCCTTTCACACTGCCAGCGCTGGTAAAGCGCCACTAAGTTGTCTTTTTAAAGGGTGTCCACTAAGGTAAACTTTAGTCTTGGCAAGGTTTTTAGATGTATATGTGGATGTTAACAGTAATGATATCAATATGTGTAAATGTATGTAAGGAAGCAAGATTTTAATTTTTTTGGCAGTTACAGAAAATCAAAACTGGTTGTGGACTGAAGCTGACATATAATGTAGTATAATAACATTAAACATTAAACTTTGGTCACAAACTGAACTTTGGTCACAAAAACTCTGTGCCACAAATGCCACAAAGAAATCCAGTTTGTGCACAATGAAATGCCTTTATAGTCTAGTAAATACAGCGGTGACATCATCACTGTGCTGTACATAGCATGGGCAAAGAGCAGAGCTGTGGGAGGGGCCCAGGAGGCCAACCCACTCAAGCTGCCTACAGGAAAAACAAAAGAGGGGGCGGAGACAAGACCAGTCTCCCTGCACAAGGAGAGAGAGCAGCAGTGACCGGTCTTTATTACAGGAAGCTCCTGCATTGAGGCAAAGTGCAAAATGTTTTCTCCAGGACTACTGTACAGATGAAAGCAAAGAACCAAAATACTCCAATAGTAAATAAAGAATACACATGATTCTTGTATATAGACAATATTTTTTTTTAGCTTGAAGTTTAGCTAAAGTCTATCTAAAGCCAAAACTTTTTTCTTTAATGTGGATAGAGTGGAAAATGGTCAAAATCCTTGTCAGGTTTTCTTTTATCATCTGTTTCTCATTGGGAAGACCTTCTTTCACTTCCTGTACTGTAGACACAATAAAAGAAAATCTTTTCCAGGTGAGAGAAATCGCCTCAGTAGTCACCAGAATGGGTATCCCCTTTGGAAGATTTTCCTCTATTCCTATTTTGGTGACAATTCAAAATTTTTGATTTCCCCTCACTTTCCCCCCTGCTGGTAACAATGTCCACCAGGACAAATATGGAGGGTCAATCTCCCCAGCAGGGACACTAACAGCAATACAAACCTGACAGAAGCTGTAAACTCTTTATCCAAAGGTAGAAAAAACGGCTTTAGATACACTTTAAATTACAAAATAGTTTGTGTTGAAATTATACATTATATACATTTTTTTTAGTGTAAGCGATCTTTTTTAATTATTTGGGTGGATCAGTGGGACTTCTATAAAGTCAGGATTCTTGTTTCCACAGTTGCAGCTTCTTTTAAAAAAATGTAATTGAACAAAAAATACAAATCCATCATGTTTCACAATTCTCAATTCTAAGTCGATTGATTCAATGTAAAGCAAACAAAATTCTCCAATATAGCATCTGGTAATTAACCTTAGAGCATGAAACATTTCACCTGACTTCATGATGGCAAAATGATGATGAATTCCCTGTACCAGTAACAGCAATTAAGTTATTTTGCATGTTTTTCAGAAACCGGAAAAAATGCTCACCTTTGTCTCCTGCTTAATAAGATCCAATCAGTCCTTCTGGCTCCTACTTGTTGAATCCTAATGCTATAAAACCATTGATGTACTGTATGTAGAACTAGGCAGCACAGTGGCTTACTAGTTAGCACTTGTGTCTTGCAGCACTTGGGTTTCAGGTTTGAATTCTGTCTAGATCACTATCTGCATGGGGTTTGCATGTTCTCCCTGTGGTTGTGTGGGTTTTCTCTGGGTGCTTCAGTATCCTCCCACATGCCAAAGACATGCTACTAAATTGCTTGCTTCCTCTCTAAACTGGTCCTAGTGTTTGAGATACAAACCTTAGATTGTAGCTCCTTGAGAGTCAGGGGCTAATGCTAAAGTAAAGTATGTAGCCTTCTCTGAAGAAGAGAGGTTGCCCCTCAAAACGCATAAGCCATGTGGGACGGTGCAGGGTCTTCCTGTGCTACAAATCATGCGTGGTAGATCTTGTGTTAGTCATGGCTCGTTCTGATGATATGCTTGTTCACTGAAATTGTTTGTATAATATTTGCTTTTTTCATTAATAAAGAGTATACCGTATTAAGGGAATGCACTAGGCTGTTTTTTTTTTTTTTTGTGCTAACTATACTAACTAACCTGTAGAAAAAAGATGCATATACCTACCTATTTTCAGGCCATGCTGGTCCGGTCTGTCAGCTTGGGTTCAAGGGAGAGGAGGGAGTGCCAACAATGGATAGCCCATAGTAACCCTATGGGTGACATCACTGCTCCCAGGCATTGCCAGCCATTGTCTGAGAGCTCTCTTCTCCCCCCTGTAGCCAGCACTGGCCTAACACAAAGGAAATAACATCACCAGACTGGGGCAACCAAAAAATAGATAACTATATGCATCTTTCTTCTACAGGTTAGTTAGAATTCCCTTTAGAAGATGGGTGGGGGCAGTTTTAAGATTAATTGATGATATCCCTGATTCCTACTTTACATTCGCAGCTTTCATTAAAATAATACATGATGATCCTGGCATGGAGGTCCTTGTGCAGGCACTTCTTGTTATGGGGTGACAAACCTCTGTCCCTGTTTCCCCATTGTTTTCCTGCATTGTCACTCTGTCACTTGGGCTTCCAATGGAGAATAGAAGTGACCATTTCAGGACACAGACAAATATGGACCACTGTTGTCACCTTGACCAAAGCCTGAATCTGCCTGAAGAAATTCCATGCAGCCTTCGCATGTAGACTGTAAGTGGCTGCAAAGAGGTCAGTAAAAAGAAAACTTGGGCAGAGGGTATCACTAGAAAAGTGCTGAAATGAGGTAAAGAACAGATTGTGGTGGGAATCCAGAGCGATGTCTTGGTTAAGCCTTGTGTAGTGCAAGTGGGATCCCCAATTGAGAATAATCTTGTCTCCAGGCATAGTGCCCAATCACCTGTACCACTTGGCATAATGGCAGTCCAGTCCATGGATGTCTTTTGAAGGTTTATTGCAGAAACAATAGGAAGAGCGGTATGTGGAATAAACTGAAAAAAACAGTGCAGACCTTAGGTGAGCCCTAAGGAGGCCTTAGAGTAAACATTCTGTACCCTCCCTCCTAGATTGTAAGCTCTAACGAGTAGGGCCCTCTGAATCCTCCTGTATTGAATTGCATTGCAATTGTACTGTCTGCCCTAATGTTGTAAAGCACTGCGCAAACTGTCAGCGCTATATAAATCCTGTATAATAATAATACCTACATTCAGAAAATAAAGAACAGGGTCTACCATGGAAGTAGTCAGACTATCCACTACAGGGAATGTGTTCTGCCCTCCGTAAAAGAAAAGGTTAACAAGGAACAACCTGTGCAAACATCCTCTTGTGTGCACATGTGCGACCACCAGGATAATGAATGTCTTCTGAGATCATAAAAAGGGAAGACCCCCCACTGTGCCAACATCCAATATTATAGAAAAAGGATTGACTGAGTTGAAACAACTCTGTCAAAAAAATAAACACATTTTATGGGCACAACATGAGACAGAATTATTAAATATATAAATCTTTATTACAAAATATGCTAGTTAAAATAACATTTAACAGACAGAAACACTTAACTGACTAACAGGCTCAACAAGTACCCAATAAGCTAAACATGGAAATATGGATATAGGTAAAATCCATGTGGACATAAATACTGTACAAATATATTAATCCATGGGGTCCATACATTCCCATGTGCTCTTGTTGATGCGTTTCGCAAACTGCTTCCTCAGGACATTATTGGGTAGGTGCTGATGAGCCAGAAGGATCAATGTAGGGGGCACCAGAAAAAGATAAATTGGAGATCAGATGGGTTTCTGTCCATCAACTGCCAAATAGTAGCAAGTAAGTCACGTATCTGACCCTTGGTTTGGAGAAAGGGGAGTTTCACCTCTGCTGTACCCAAGGTTTACTGGCAGTTCTCAAATCAGATAATAAAGTAGATTTGAATATGATTGATTAAATTTAGTGGGAGGGAAGGGCTATACATCTCCATCAACATCAATGAGGATTAATCTGCCAACCCCCTATGGAGGGTAGTGGACCCAAAAAAATCACTGGATGTGTCCACCCAGATATACCTCCAGTCTTCAGCTTAATATGCTGGCTGGAGCCTTATGCATAAGTATCCAAGACTTCCTCCTATTGGGGGGGCTAGAAACATATAGACACAACCAAGCCAATTCCCAGATGAATATGGGAATCTAGTATCCAGAAATAAATATCGACCTAGGGTGTCCCCGCTGATTCCGGGAACACTCTTGGCCGATATTTATCTCTGGATACTAGATTCCCATAGATTCCCATATTAGCTGGCTCATCAGCACCTACCCAATAACGTCCTGAGGAAGCAGTTTTTGCGAAACGCATTAACAAGAGCATTTTTTTTGACAGAGTTGTTTCAACTCAGTCAATCCTTTGTCTTCTGAGATCTATTGCTTGCTGGTGTACCCTTTTAGAGTACTGCTCGTAAGGTGCACCAATTTACACCTAACCTAAAAGTAGAATGTACATTACTTCTTGAGCTGTGTAATATAAGTGAACTATGTGAAGATATAACCTGTGTATCATGGTGAAGAATCGTGTCTGTCACTTGCTTTTGTATGATTTGGCTGGTTTGAACATTTGAAACCTTATCTAGATGGGACAAGTTTATACATTTTACAGGATAATAATATAAAAATTCTCTATAAGAGAGAAAATGAGCAAGGTCACTGTCCCTTTAACATGCAATACAATTATGTATGCCGTAATAGCCATTCCATGAGTTTAGTAAACAAGTTAACATTTCCTGGTAATTCTGCTGCCAAGAATGCCGATTGGCCAATAGTAACGAACGTGACTTAACAAATTATTAAAACCAGACATGTTGCTAAATTTATCATAGCTATGTGCTTGCCGAGTCATTGTCATTCTTCTGCCATGAGGACTCTCAGAGCTATAAAAATATCTGCTTGTTCTCAGATAATTAAATGTTCTGTCTATTTAAATGTGCGATGTACATATTTATTGAGAAAAAAAATGCTAAAAACAAAAAAGCTGTTTAACTGAAAATGGATTTCCCTGGGTTGGATTAAATGGAGCAGAGTTTGATATGCTGCTGGCTGCTCCCCAATTTACAGGACCCCTGCAGTAATATCTTATACCATCTCAGCACAGCTCTCATTTATCCTTTTAAGCTCCATTAGAACTAGGATTCCAAGAGTGCAGGACACATGCTACGTGTTCTAACCTTCCACACTTGGGTTGGAGGGACACTAGGCAGCCCCCTTAACCACTTCAATACCGGGCACTTATACCCCCTTCCTGCCCAGGCCAATTTTCAGGTTTCAGCACTGTTACACTGTGAATGACAATTACACGGTCATGCAACACTGTACCCATGTGACATTTTTATCATTTTTTTTCACACAAATAGAACTTTCTTTTGGTAATATTTAATCACCACTGGGATTTTTATTTTTTGCTAAATGAACAAAAAAAGGCCAAAACGTTTGGAGAAAAAAACAAGTTTTTCTTCGTTTCTGTAGGCCAAATTGTATTCTGCTATATTTCTTTGGTGAAAATAACCCAAATTAGTGTATATTATTTAGTCTGTAGGAAAGTTATAGGGTCCTCAAACTATGGTATATATCTGAAAATGTATCACTCCTGATGTGCTGATGGCCTATCTCATTTCTTGAGGTCCAAAAAATGCCAGGACAGTAAAAATACTCCCTAAATAACCTTTTTGGAAAGTAGACAGCCTGAGGTATTTAGTAAGAGGCATGGTGTGTATTGTGAACTTGTAATTTTTTTGTTGGCACTTTTTTTGGAAAATTTAAGATTTATTTATTTTTTCTCACATTTAAAAAAAATAATTACATACTGTCACTAGTGCAGTACAACGTCATCATATAACTGGTGTGGCGGTGACCAGTATGTAAAAAAAAAAAAAAAAGTAAATAATCATTTTGTTAAAAAAAATTACTTTCTTTTTTCTTTTCTTTTTTTTAATTTGTTTTACTTTTTTTTACCTATTGTGACCAGAGCAATAGAGTGTTACCATAGTAATACTCTGGGGAGTTTTGTTTTTTTTTTTTTTTTTACATACCTCACTCTTATAAGCAAATATTTTTACTGAGTGACAGTGTGTAGACAAGTCATTCACTGTTTACAACTGTCATGTAATTGGTCACAGCGATCACATGACACTGGCAGCGGGCTAGGATAAGGATCAGTCTGGGTGACAGATTGCGCTGGAGCGGCTGCACAAGGCACATTCTTGGGAGGATATCCTCCCAGTTCCAGCAGTTAAAGTAGAATACAAGTCTACATCTAATTGAGTTTGTATCCAGCTCCCATCTCTCTTCTAAATCCTATATTACATACCCTGTAGAAGGAAGATGCTTATACGTACCTATTCTCAGGGCACTTTGGTCCAATCACGTGATCTCCGCATCGGCCAGCTTCAGGAGAGAGCACCAGCAATAGATGGAATGCCTGGGAGATGACATCACCCATACATATACCAAGGGGCATTTGTTGTCGACACTCCCTCCTCTCTCCTGAATTTAGACAGACACTGGGAGCCAATTACATGACATGACCAGAGCGCCCTGAGAATAAGTAAGTATAAGCATCTTCCTTCTACAAGGTGGATAGAATAGGAGTTAGGAGAGGAGTGGGAGCCATTTTAGGCTTAGTTAGTTGAAGCGCGGACTTATTTTTTAAGTCTGTCTCCATAGCATTTTAAGCCACCCAACAACTTTAAAGGACATTGCTTACTCTGGTGTGCACTTTTAGAAAAGACAAATGCTGATTATGGCCTGAAGAAATCCTCCAGTTTGAGCTACAGCAGCCATTTTGGGAAAGCCTGTATCCTGAATGGACTCTCACAAGGGAGCAGAATGAGTAGGACTGCTCATACCTTAAAGTTATAATAAACACACACTGTTTAATTTACTTTGTTCTTTCTATTTCTGTATATGGATGATGGTACTATAATTATTATTTTAATTTAAAAAAAAACATCTAAGTACCATTTTGCTAATCGATATACAGCTGTCACATGACCCAACTCTTTCCCAGCCTGGCTGCAGTGAAACATGAGCAGGAAGAGCTTGTAGTCCTCTGCTGCTGGCCACATGTTAAAAAAACCCAAAAACAATAAAAAAAACTTTGGAGTACAGAGTAAAAATAAATCATTAATCTCAATAAACTGTTTTAAGTTGTCATACACATACATATTTGAAACCCAATCTTTATTATTTTTGGGCAATAACATGGTGTGGGCAACATTCTGCCAGTCATAGTCTGTGTCAAACCCCTGCAGCCTGTGTCTTAGAATAAGAGGGAGGTGAAGCCTCCGTTAATCTACATGTAGAATCCCGCCCCCATTGTGTTTAGCTGGTTAGTGGGCATGGAGGAGGAGGGAGGGAGTGGGCTGTCATTTACCACTGTGTATACACCCGCATGTTTGACTCAGTAGTCACATGGGCTGCGCAGATGTGATAGGGAGGAAATGTTCAGCATAGAAATTCACTGAAAACTGAGCATGTGCAGAGCTGCCAACACTGCACTGCAAAATCCACAACTGCATCGGGGACATGGACAGAAGGTTCAGATAGAGAGCAGCAGAATCAACCAGGATTTTTGCAGAATACAGAAAACAAATCTCATACTGACTGGGTGAGCATGAACAGCATGTAATGCACCATTTATTGATTGATGATATTGTTTTTTTATGATGTTTTATAAGATGTGGGCTTAGTGACACTTTATAGAACAGCACCAGTCAAGATTTTAGCAGGAAGCAGGGAAGCATGTGCATAATTGTCAGCACTTTAAATGTGGTGTTCATACTTCTGGTCAGTAGATGTCACTACTGTTAACTGTTATTACATGTACAGCACTTGATATACCCTGTACAAGTTAGTTCCATTTCCTTTTCCTGTTTTGATTAGCTCAGGCCCTTGCATGTGCTTTATGGATGCCTAAAGTTAACCTCCTGACCTCTGGAAAGTTTTACCCTTTTCATGACCATACCATTTTTTTGCTATTCAGGACTGTGTTATTTTAACTGCCATTTGCTCAGTCGTGCAACTCTGTAACCAAATTAAATTTATATAACTTTTTTGACACAAATATAGAATTATTTTGGTAGTATGTGATCACCTCTGGGTTTTTTATTTTTTTATTATATAAACAAAAAAAAAAAAAAGAAATGTTCTACTTTCTGTTTCATGTATTCTGCTACATGTCTTTGGTAAACAAAAAATTCCAATAAGTGGGTATTAATTGGTTTGTGTGAAAGTTATAACATCCACAAACTATGGTATACAGTATATGGTATACAGTATATACCGGAATTTATGCAGCTTTTAAGCAGGTCTGACTTTCTGACTGCCTATCACATTTCTTAAGGTGCTAAAGTGCCAGGACAATAATCAGGGACTGGCACTAACTGACACTGGCTGGGAGGGACACAAAGTGACTCTAACTGACACTATCTGACATCGCTAGTGACACTAATACAGTGATCAGTGATAATACTGTACACTATCACTGTACTAATGACACTGGCTGGGAGACAGAGGTGATCAGGAGGGCAATCAAGGGGTTAACTGTACGCCTAACAAGTGTATGTGTGCTGATTTTACTCACAGACTTGTTGGCTTTTCTTCTTGATCTCAGCTCTGAACGGTAAGTGAAATCAGGAAGCAGAACCAGCCAGAACTGGGTTTTGTATTTACTAACACACACTGATCTTTGTGCTGTGGTTGGCCACAGCCATCAGCAGGTTCACAGCCTAAATCATTGGCTGTGAGCCTGCTGCACAAACTCGTGCTGTGTCCAACCAAAGCACGAACAGCAAGGGGGATGCACGCACGCCTGTAAACCTGGAAGTTCCACTGCAACATACAGGTTCGTTACAGGGGAAATGACAGAGCCACCGGTCAGCAGGAAAAGTTAAACTGCTGGTTGGCAAGTGGTAAAGGGGTTGTAAACCTTTGTGTTTTTTCACCTTTATGCATCCTATGCATAAAGGTGAAAAAACTTCTGACACTGACCAGCCCCCCCCCCCCCCCCCGTTTTACTCATCTGAGCCCATACGTTCCCTCGGTGGAGACGCATTCACACTCTCTGCCTGGGGTTCTCGGCTCTTGATTGGACAGATTGATAGCAGCGCAGACATTGGCACCCACTGCTGTCAATCAAATCCAATGACGCGGGCGTCGGGGGACGGGGCCGAGTCTGACATTCTGTGTCTATGCACGCAAATGCTGGACTCGGGAGCGCACCCGCAAAGTTACCCCCAGGGAGAGCGCTTCTCCCAGGGGGTTTGCAGATGAAAAAAGGCGCCGCGAGCGCCGTCAGGGGACTACGGAAGATGAGGTTCGGGGCCACACTGTGCAAAACGAACTGCACAGTGGAGGTAAGTATGATAAGTTTGCTATTTAAAAAAAAAACAAAAAAAACGAGGGTTTACAATGACTTTAATAAAGCACTCTATAACTACTCTGCCTTCCAGAAAATAAGATACAATATTAATTTGTGTGTTTCAAAGTGTATTTAAATGATCTAACCATTATTCTGCCCACATGTATCTAGTATACAATACAAATAAATCATAATAAATACATATTTACAATAAATAAATAGAATGAATAAATTGGTTGCTTCCAACGATTTGGTAGGAGTGTCACCTGTAATTATTATAAAGGTTCTCATCATATATTGTAGCTGCGCCTTTGTGTGGTTTACAAACACAACAGTGCAAATGTTACAGGCAGCCACTTTATATGCACCAGAAGACTGGCAATCTCATTGTTATATATTTTAATATAGGTGCTGCCAAAAACTGATGACATGAATAAGGCATTATTGTGAAGAGTGGGATATTTTGTTTCGGAAGATAAAACTTATAAAAGTCCAGTAAAGAGACACTGTGACGTTTTTTTCTTGTACGCTAAGTTTAAAGCAGTTTTACGTAATAATTCCAAAAGAATCGAAGTTTTTAAGTAAGTTTACAATATTGTGTTGGGCCACATTCATAGGCATAGAAAAATTTCCAACCAACAAGATGGGCATGGTTCACATGCATAGTGATGTCATGCATCCGTGCTCCGCCCAAAGCATTTCATCATTATCAGACACCATCAGGGCCCCTCAGTCATTGAACAGTACAAAATCATAGGGATGGTCATGTTAAGACTTCTGTAATGTCACAGTAGTTTAGCCCCTGCCTTTACTGTCACAGAAGTCTCAGACCCGGGAGAGTAATATAATGTATAGATGACCTCAGAGGCGTAGCTTGAAGCTTGTGGGCCCAGATGCAAAAGCTGACATGGCCCCTCCCCACTACTTCCAACGTGCATGCAAATACATCCACCGCATGCCAAGATACTCAAAGTGGCTTGAGTTTTGAGCTCTGAGTTCCTCCTTACATCAGAGGACAGGGATCACCGCTGGAGAATCAGAGGACAGGGACCCCTGGCAGGTCACTTGGCAGAGCTCCTTTGCCATCCCAGCACTGTATACAGCCCCCCCCTCCACACTACACAGGGCTGAAATCACGTTCCTTTACACACAATCTGTCAGTCTGCACCGGGTGTATCTGGCTTTTATGTTACCCTTCTGTCCTGTGAAATTCTCTGGTCTGACCGGCAGTGTAGTTGCAGTAGGCAGATACACCCTGTGCAGATCGTGGCTGACTGGCTGTGTTGTAAAGGAATGTGATTTCAGCCCTGCGGAGGAGGAACAGTATAGAGTGCTGTAATAGGAAAGGAACTCAGCAGCCGGGCATAGCATGCAGGGTGGAGGGGGTGGTCAGGGGGATTTGGGGGCGGGAACTTAGATCTGGGAGGGCAAAGCCATGTGACCCAAAATCTGGAGCCTGCAGCCCTTCAGTGGCCCCCCGAGGAGGTGTTAAGGGATTTGTTTTAGCAATTTCTGAAGGTTTCTCTGTTATTTTTTGTCAGGTGTTGGGGGAAGGTCAGACTTGTGTGTCTTTTCCCCAGTTGTCAGGGAAGTGGGGTAAGTAGACATCCCTGGGTGGGAGGTACAGAGAATCCCAGCTGGTGACTAGGAGACACTGAGCGGTGTCTTACCTCACCAGCGACATCGGTCCCATCGTGGCTACAGGACGGCACTCTCCTCCTCCTCTTAACTCACTGAGCTCGGTTACCATTACATGTTGCCAGCACACAGCACAGACACTTCCCCATCCTGGGCTGTTCTCACCCCGTGCTCCTCTCCATTCAGGAAATGGCTCACAACTTCTTCCCAGCCAATGGGAACAGAGGGGTGTGGACTGTGGAAGGCAAAGTAGAAGCCCAGTACTGGAGCGTGGCTGTGGGGCCCTAGGGCAGATCGAAGCTGGATTTTGTGGAGGATATGATAATATGACAGGGAGGCTGCAGGGGCCCCCTGGAGCTAGGGGCAGGGTTGCAATTGTGACCCCTGCAACCCCTTTATGCTACGCCCATGGGTGACCTCTATCTACATATAGCTTTGGGAACATTGAATGAATAAATTACTCTCTGTGTGGAAAAATAAATGATATTACAGGCATGCAGTTACTATTATAATCCTTTTTTTTTGTAAGTTCCTTTTTACATAAGCACAACAGGGGACTGGATTTTTGAGTAGGTGTTACATGTGATGGGAAAACATACATGCTGGGCTCATCACATTGTATTAGGTAATTTTCAAGCTCGGGTGAAAGATGGCTCGGATCACAAAGTCATTAAATTTAGACACGTTAATCCAGTAACATCTGCTCGTGCTTTGTATGGGATAATTATTCTTTATGTTAAACTACATAGATGGGAAAAAATAAAATAAAATACTAATCCTAAAATTATCCATTATACCTTGACATGTATGAGTAGCGTACTTCCATCTGCATTCGTGCAATTTGGCAGGTTATAGGTTTTTTGGGAAAGATGTCAAGATCCATCAGTAGACTTGGAGAGCAGCAGGGGATTGAGCTGTAGAAAGAGTCTGAGAAAAGGATGATCTGAGGTCTAAAGCTCGGCACCAAGTTTCCAAGTTTCTTAGTCATACAGCATTCCTCCGTAAAGAGGAGAATTCCGAGCATTTTACAGATACATAGTGCCTGTGTTACTGTGTTTTTTTTTTTTTTAACTAATGGAAAACAAAGATTTTAATGTAAAAAAAGAATTGGTAGTAGGTGTTGCACCACCCACCTATGGCACAGAGGCAAAACAGTAGTATTTTTGCTAATCTTTTGTGCTGATTTTTGGGACATATTTTTTAGTTTGGTGTGAATATTCCCCCCTCCCTTTTCCCTTGTGTTAATAGTTAGGGTCAGATTTATCATTAGGGTTAAGTTGACTTTATGACCATGCAGGTCAAAGCAACAGGTTCACTTTAATGGTGGCCCCAGTAGCTACTTATACTTTCCTACCCATCAAACCCCTCCCATATTAGCAAACATTGCAGCTGTGCTAATATGAGAAGGTTCTGTTCTTTTTACCATAAATTGAGTTCTGTGTTATCCACTGCATGTACAGTACAAATCAGAGAGACTCAAAGTCCATAGGAGGCAATGAGAATATACTTTCGAACATCTGTTCTCTGTACCTTACCTTTGCTCTGTCAACCAGTTTAGGTTGATTTTTTGCAGCTTACCAGTCTTTAGATGTGGTGGCTGCATTTGTTTTAATTTTTTCAGGCTAAAAACATTTTCAGCAAGTACAAGCAATACCTGTTGATCCTTGTCATTTCCTGTGAGCTGGAAAGAAAGCACAAACATTGTATTCTTTATTTTGTAAACTATTCTCAATCCAACATGTATTGGAGATGAACATAGGTAGACATATTTTAAGTTTACCTTAGATTGTAAGCTCCTTGAGGGCAGGGACTGATGTGAATGTACAATATATATGTGAAGCACTGCGTAAATTGACAGCACTATATACAGTAAGTATCTGTAATAAAAGTCTAGCATGTGTAACAAACCATGGCTTCCTCCATAGTTACAGTGTGGACACCCAGGAACAGGAAATGTACTAATGGAACAATTACCAGACCAAAATAAAGGTAAACCCAAAAATAATTCTCATTGGGGGAGATGTACTAAAATGGCTTACACCGAATCTGGCGCAGTTGTGCATGGTAACCAATCAGCTTCTAACTTCAGTTTTTTTAATTAAAGTGAAGTTCCGCCCACCCCTTTAAAAGTTAAAAGTCAGCAGCTACACATACTGTAGCTGCTGACCTTCAACATTAGAACACTTACCTGACCTGGAGTCCATTGATGTCGGCACCGCAGCTGATGATTACTTCGCCTGGTCAGGTGCTGCCGCCACCATTATGGATAAGGGAACCCGGCAGTGTAGCCTTTCGGCTTCACGGTCAGGTCCCTACTGTGCATGCGCAAAACGCGCTGTACTCTCTCACTGGCCCGACAGAAGGGGAGGGAGGAGGAAGGGGACCGAGCTGATGACGTAATTTGCCGCAGCCCCGTCTCCAGAAAGTGGGGAGAGTGTACCTGTAAAAAACAGGTACCTGCTCCCCCCTCCCCCCCTGAAAGGTGCCAAATGTGGCACCAGTGGGGGGGAGGAATCAGATAAGTGGAATTTCCACTTTTGGGTGGAACTCTGTTTTAAGCTTTGACAATAAAACCCACAAGCTGATTGGTTACTATGCACAGCTCCACCAGATTCTGTGTGCACCACCTTTAGTAAATCCCCACCAATGAAAAGCTCCTTTTGAAGAATTTAGCTGTCATAGCAAATGCCTTTTAAAGTTGTTAGCAGAAAGAGAACGTACCTGGTGATGCTACCAGTGTCTGTGATCTGCTATGCTATTTACAGACGTCTAGTATTGTGGTAGCAGCCCCCCTTCCCCTCTTAATAAGAAGTTTCTTTGGTAACCTGATGGTCACCTATAGCTCACTGTTGGTGGTGGCAATGGTCGGTAGGCTCATAGAGCCTCTGCACCATTTTTACCAACACTGTGCATGCTGTTCTTCTTTTGAATCACCTAACTAACTAATCTCACTGTGGCCGAGTTGGAGGTGTGCTAAACCAGAGTCAGTCACATGTCCTGTGGTGTCCCTAAGCTTTTTCAGGCCCTCCCTCCAAATCGTCATTTGTTTCAAATTCTCACATGCTCCCCTTCCAAGACACTGCAGCTCTCAGTGGGAGCATCTCAGCCAGTGCTGTCAATCCAGAGAGCAGTGGGCAGGACTAGGCTTGGCCAGGTGCTGATTGATCGGCTACAGGTATGTGACGATGCTGATAACTACACAATTCTGCTTTGAATCCAAGATCAGTGAAGAATCATTGCCACCCCATCACAGGAAGCTGCATTAGGTGGGCTTCACTGGTGGACAATGGGTATTTGTGGGACTTTGCAGGGGGACTAAGATAAAATTCTAAGTGTAGATGTACTTATAATAAAGTATCACTAAACCCACATAATAAAAAAACTATCAATAAATGGTGTTTTACATGCTGTTCATACTCACTCAGTCACTACGGGATTTGTTTTCTGTATTCTGCAAAAAACCTGGTTGATCCTCCTGTTCTGTGTCTCCACCTCCTGTCCCCAATTCAGCTAGGGATTTTTGCGGCTGTGGTGGCAGCTCTGCACATGCTCAGTTTTCAGTGAGTTTCTATGCTGAGCATTTCTTCACTATCACATCTGAGCAGCCCATGTCACTATAGAGTCACACATGTGGGTGTATACACGGTGCTAAATAACAGCCCATTTCCTCTCTCCTCCTTCATACCCACTAACCAGCTAAACATAATGGGGTTGGGATATTATTTGTAGATTAATGGTGGCTTCACCTCCCTCTAATTCCAGGACACAGGCTGGAGGGGCGAGACAGCCTGTGACTTACAGAAATCCAACCACACCATGCTACTGCCAAAAAAATAATAAAGATTTGATTTAAAATATATATTTGTATGACAATTTAAAACAGTTTATTGATAATAACTATTTATTTTTGCCCTGTATTCCAAAAGCAGTTTTTTTTATTTTGAACATGTGACCAGCAGCAGAGGACTAGAAGCTCCTCTTGCTTATGTTTCCCTGCAGACAGGCTGGGAAAGAACTGGGTCAGCTGTTGATCGATTAGGAAAAAAAGGTACTTAGATTTTAAATAAAATAATTACAGTGCCATCATCTACATACAGAAAGAGAAGGGAAAATGTATATTAAACAGTGAGTGTTTAGTATCACTTTAAAGTGTTCGTAAAGGCTCGTTTTTTTTATTTTTTTTTTAATTAACAAACATGTTATACTTTCCTGCTCTGTGCAAGGGTTTTGCACAGAGCAGCCCCAATCCTCCTCTTCTGGGTTCCCCAACGGCGCTCCTGGCTCCTCACCTTCATCAGGTGCCCCCCCACAGAGAGCCTCTTTCCCTGGGGGGCAGCCGTGCGGGCACGCTTACGAGTCCCCGCTGCTGCGCCCATTGACACAGACAGTTGGACTCAGCCCCGCCCCCCACTCCCGTGTCACTGGATTTGATTGACAGCAGCAGGAGCCAACGGCTGCTGCTGCTATCAATCTATCCAGTGAGGACGGAGGCAGCGGCTGGAGCCACCGGGCTCGTGCCCATAGCTGGAACAGATCGGCTCAGGTAAGAAAAAGGGGGGCTCTGGGGGGCAGCTGCAGCACAGAAGGTATTTTTACCTTAAGCATAGAATGCATTATGGTGAAAAACCTGGAGACTTTACAACCCCTTTAAGTTCTGCAGCACGTTTGTAATGGGAGTCTATGATTCAAATTTTACATTTTCAATTTGTTTTTGTACTAATTTTGTACTCATGTATAAGCTGTATTTTTTTCTGACTTTTCGGAATAATGAATGCTTAGAGAATTTGCCCAAAAATACACAGAAAAATAATTAAAATAACATACAATGGAACTGCATTTGTTCTTGATAACATTTATGTGCTGGAGGTCTGTCTGGGGTGGAGATCCAAACTCCATTTAAATTCTAATGAAAGTGGTGTTTCTTAGGTCGTCTTCTTTACTCCATTATTACAGACAGAAGTCTGTCTTATGAGGACGGGAAGTTGAATCTGATCCCATCTAATTGAAGCTCTGTCTCTTTGGCTCAATGGGTCACGGAATAGAGAGGATGTCTTCAGTTGTACTCCATGTTGTCTGTGAAAATAGAGCCACTACTAAAACATGTCTGTACCGTTTATCTCTTGTAAATCTTTCACTACATTGTGCTTCGTTATTTGTTTTACTTGCGAGAGGAGCCAGTGTATAGTAATGGAGACGCAGCAGAGTAGGCCAAACTGACATTTACAATATCTGACATGATTGTTCTTCGATGAGAAACAGATTTTGGAAGTAGAATGTTAGAGCAGAATTCTGCTATGGGCAGCCATGAGAATCATACCTTTCTGTGGACCACAATATTTTAGCCTCTGTGTTATCCATGACAGGTATTAGCGGAAAGGAGTTAAATGCCCCTCGAACCAGTATTGTGGTCCAAGACAGTCACCCCAGATAACTGGAAGATACTAACAAGTTGAATCACCTAAAGATTTCCTGTGTCTCTCTGGAACTCAAGCTGAATTTTTTTCTTTTAGATTTGGATTATCTGGAGAAGTATTGGAACCCCAATTTTTTTTTTATTTCTGCTTGTGCTTCCATTTGGGGGATTGCCAATCACTCCCTGTCCATGACACTATAAAGATACAGTATGTGACTTCCACTACCTATAATATGTATGTGTCATCATTAGAGAGATCCCGACCATCAAAATTTTGGGATAATCCTTCGCAACAAAGACACAAGAAGCGCTAAAACTTGACATACGTTCAAACCCTTCTCTACTATATTCAAACCTAAAAAATAAGCTGTAAAAGGTGCTAAAATACTGTAATAAACCCAAAAGCAAACCTTTATTATATGGCAGCCTACCCTTTCATAGATGTGATGGCTGTATTTGTTTCCTTTTTAGGCTTTCTTTCTTCTGTTTTCATCTGGTTATCCAGCCAGCAGAATGCATCAGTTTACATGGATGAGACAAACCACTTAAAGAGGAACTGCTGTCTGCTCACATCATTTGTAATAAAAACATCTTTGCCATTCTGAAGCTTTCTTTCAACCACTTTGCATATTATTTTATATATACTGTGATTCTGTACTTGCCAAATATGCTGCAGAAATCTCCCTCCACTGAGTCTGGCTGCATCCATTTTAAATGTGGGTAGCTGAAGCTGCTGCCTGTTCACTTCCTGGATTCACACCTGGAGCTCTTGTTGGCCCTCTTATGACTCTTCCCCCTTCCCTTCTTTGCAAACTCTCACGAGAGTGAGAGAGAGCTGTGCATGATGTCATAAGCCTAGGCTAATGACCAGACAAGAAACAGGAAGTGGGCTGTATAAGGAATTTACTGGCAGAAAAAAAATGTTTTACTATCCAAAGTTAACCTCCCTGGCGGTATGATTATTTCGGATTTTAGGTGCTGAATGCGGTACAATTATTTTGCATGGAAATTTGGCGTTTTATATTGTAGGTCTGTAATTCTTAACAATAACACACTTAAATCTGTCCAAACAAGAGTCTAGTAGATATCCCGGGTATGATAAAGTTTGAAACACAAAAACATAAATTATAATATAATAAATAAAAATAAATAATTAAAAAAAATAAAAATAAATAGTAATAAAATAAATTTCCCCACGATTCACTATCGCTCAATTCTGCAAGTGTTCTAATTTACTATTGCTGTTTTCTAGCTGGTCTAAAGCCACTTTTGATGTAAAGGGACACTTTTTGGTTGCTATGGACAATCTCCAGTTTCCAGGCAGAAAGAACAGTATATATAACATAAAACTGCATGCAGGGCATGGGCCAAAGCACTGGGGACAAAAGGGATGTGAAATAATTTCATACAGTACTGTAATCTGTAAGATTACAGTACTGTATGTGTTATGATTTTTACTTTTTTTTTAATTTGCCGCCAGGCTCCGCCCCCGTGCGACGCTCGCAGGGAACGGAGCCTGGCAAGGAGAGGCTTCGGAGGAGGACGAAGCCCACAGACACTGCGGGGGGACATCGCAGGATCCCGGGGACAAGGTTAGTAAAGGCACACCAGGATCCTGCGATGTAATCCCGAGTGTGGCTCGGGGTTACCGCTAATGGTCCTGAATTTTAACCCCGAGCCACACTCAGGAAAACCACCAGGGAGGTTAAAAAAACAAGGGCAGAAGATTTAATAGATGGAAAGTTGAAAAAATGACCGAAGGTCCGCTTTAACACTGGCAAGGGTGAATAAAATTATCAAATTTTATTGATTTGTGCAAAACCTTTATCCCAAAAGGAAAAAAAAAACAGCTGTAACAGGTTAAAAAGTGTGAACTGGAAATTGACTTACATTTGTTAGTGTAATTAAATCTGCAATTACATATAACACTAACCCTCAGCTTTTTTGCTTCCAAAGAATGCTTCAAAGAGAAAAAGATGGAGATACCTTAACCCCAATTTATTGAGAAATTTAGGAAGTTTGCAGAGATAATCCTTTAAAACACAATGACTGCTTAACCACCAAAAAATTGACCAAACCATCTCAATGCAAACACTGATCCTTTTTTTATGGCTACATAGTAAAAAGAACGTTTATGGGGGTTATTTACGAAAGGCAAATCCACTTTGCACTACAAGTGCACTGCAATGGCACTTGGAAGTAAAGTCGCTGTAGATCCAAGGGGGAAATGCAAGGAAAAAAAAACCCAGCATCTTAGCTTGCACATGATTGGATGATAAAATCAGCAGAGCTTCCCTTCATTTCAGATCTACCCCTCAGATTTACAGCGACTGCACTTCCAAGTGAACTTGCAGTGCACTTGTAGTGCAAAGTGGATTTGCCTTTCTTAAATAACCCCCTATTACAGAGGATCTGGCCTCATCTCAGGTGTTATGTCCCAATCTACCTGGTATTGTTCACCTTTAAACAAGCTAGGGTACAGGAAGATTGGAAGTTCTCCCACCTAGGGGACCCCTTTTTTCACTTCCCCTCCTCCCCAACCTAATCTTTTATTAAAAAAAACAAATCTCCCCAAAAGTCCCAATATCTTATCTAAAAAAAACTCCTTGCACATCCCTGGTCTTCCTTCCTTTGGTCTGCAGTACGGAAGGCTTGGGTCTGCAGAATTCATATCATGGCGGTACAGTGGTGTAGTCGTTAGCACTTTCAATTCTTTTTTTTAAGCTTTTTTTTTTTTATTTTACCTAGTAATCCTGTGAAAAACACACTTCCTTTCCCTGCTAAGCTAACCATAGATGGGCTGTGGGTGGCCCTGTCAAACAATGACTGCATCCAATAGATGCTGCTGCCTGAATAAGGTGTTTTTAAAACCCATCCAAGCTGTTGGCTTAATTGGTAGAATCAATAAATTTGCGCTCTCTGGCCAAAATTTGAGCCATCAAATGGCCATCCTTACTCTGTGACTGTATCTATGGAGGAGGCCAGGCTGGACTTCAAATATGTCATCTACAAAATATTAAGGTGGATTAAAAATTTACAAAATAAAAATAAAATTATTCATGCTTTTTGTTAACTCCAAGCACATGTAATTTCTGGCCAGGTTATCGGGTATTTTCTATACTTGTTGAAAATGTTCTTAGCACTAAGGCCCCATTCACACCTGAGCATTTCAAAGCAGGCATTTTTACAGTGATTTTACCACGTTTTTGTACAGGTCACCAGTGTAAAAGGCAGAAAAACGCCTGTAATCTGCCCCAAAGAAGCTCATGTTCTTTTTGGAGCTTAGCACATTTTTCAGGCGTTTTGCTTCTGGTGACAAAATGCTCAGATGTGAATAGGTGCCATTGAAATGAATGAGATTTTGCTTGTTGGGCGTTTTTCAGGTGTTTTTGGGCGTTTTACGAGCGCTTTATGAGCTGAAAACGTTCAGGTGTGAAGAAAGAAAACTACAGCAGCCACCACAAGGAGCATTTACCATTGTTGACTTTTCATCTATGCTCTTCTCTCTCCTGTATATACAGTTAAGCAATTGCCCCTTTCTACATAAAATAGGTAATTCTTTAACCTAAACAAAAAATTGTTTTAATGATTTTCAAAAGAATAACTTAACAAACTAAAGTTTTTATACCTTAGCTTGGAGATGTTCTAAAGCAGCATGCGGCCATAGAAGGTACCACAGCTTCAGAGCCCCTTTAAATTCATTGGCGTTTCTTGTGTTACAGACCAGCTTTCTTTAGTCATCTACTTGATCTTGCTGTGGAATCCAAGAGACTTGACCTTGTGGTTGGAGATCATACAACATTCATTGTTACAATTAATCAAACCCGGGCATTAAGCATTAGCATGCATTAATTGAAATATCCCTTTCTGGAAGGATTGAGTTTCCCATGTATGACCTGCAATTACATAAGAAAAATAGGGATGAAGATAAGAACAGCTGTAATTAATGACTAGAGATACAATCTGGTACATTATGGCAGTTGCTATGGATTTTTGGAGAGCATGGTTATTTTCATGATTCATCCTCAAAGCGTGTATCTGTGTATCACACATTCATTAACCAGAGCTTAAAGTATAACTAAGGGCAAACATTTTATTTTATTTATTTTTTTAGATTTCTATAGAGTTGTGTAGTAGAGCCTCTTTATTGCTGTCTGTTTTCCCATTAGGAAGATTCACTTTCTCCAATTGTCCTGATAACTGATGTCACTAGTAATGAAAAGGATGGGTAAAGCCAACATTTTGAGTTGCCGCCAGAACAAGAATAGAGAGGAAATCGTCAAATGGAGACACTTGTTCATATGACAGCTGTCTAACAAGGGATATTCCTCACATTGGAAAGATATTTCACTTCCTATTGAGTTTACAGTACAAAAAGTGAAGAGAAATCTCCCTAATGAAAGACAGATGGCAACAAAAATGGCAATTGTTTGAACCCTCCCCTATTCTATTCAAAAATTGAAAAAAAAAAAAAAAAACCATTAGCTTAAGACATAATATTAACCTCCCCGGCGGTCTGATTATGTCAGTATTTTTGAATGTCAAAGCGGTACATTGTTTTGCATAGAAATTTGTTGTATATTGAAGGCCTGTAATTCTTAGAAATAACTCACTTAAATCTGTCCAACAAGAGTCCAGTAGACATCCCAGGTATGATAATGTTTGAAACACAAAATCTTAAATTATAATATAATAAATTATAAAAAATAATAGTTACATAATAGGTGAGGCTGAAAAAATTACTCACCCTATGGTCCATGCCAACTGACCTCACTTACAGTAAACATTTACGGGGAACTGTATCAAATGCTTTTGCATAATCCAGATACAGCACATCTACGGGCCTTCCTTTATCTAGATCAGTGGTTCTCAGCCTGGGGGTTGGGACCCCCTCGGGGGGTCGAATGATGATTTGCCAGGGGTCACCGAATCCTGGGCTGTTCCTGAAGCCCGTACCACTCTCCCAGCCTTTTTATGGCCGCCCAGCAGGGCTGTTCCTGGAGCCCGTGGCCACCCACATGGCCTCTTCGTAGCCACCCATTCAGTTCACAGCATGGCTGGGGGGCCGAGACTAAAGGTCAGCTGACTGGTGAGGAATGTGAAGTGGAAAGGGCTGGAGGAGACCCTATCAACTGATTTCAGGATAGGTGTCACTGCTACGAGATGCCACAAAGTCGGAGACACAGTGAGTTACACTACCTGTGATTATAGTTGCCATTAAAAGTCCCCACTACAGTTCTCAGATCAGCAGATGACCTTGATCAAGAGCATCCAAAGTTGGCTGATCAGAACTCCCCCCAGCACTGCCAAGAACAAGAAAGTTGGCAAGAGGGAGGGATGGGGAAAAAAACAAGAAATTGGGATAGAGAGAGATAAAAGGGAAAGAAAGGAGAACAAAGAGAGAGTGGTACATCCTAAAATGTACCATAAGGGGTTTTAATACTGTATGAGTGGGAAGGGACTCAGGGAGCTCTAAATGTCTGTGCGTTAAGGGCGTAAATTACTTGTCTTGTCTTGGGTGCTGACAACCCATGCTACGAACATAATTTTACTGTTGAGGGTCCCCACAACTTGGGAAATTTTATTAAGGGGTCACAGCACTAGAAAGGTTGAGAACCACTGATCTAGATGGTAACTCACTTCTTCATAGAATGTTAATAGATTGTTTTGGCAAGAACGATTGATTCTTCATGAATCCATGCTGATTACAGCTAATGATACAGTTGTCATTGCTAAAATCTTGTATATAGACCCTTATCATCCCCTCCAAGAGCTTGCATACAATTGATGTTAAGCTAACTGATCTGTAATTCCCAGGTATGTATCTTGGCCCTTTTTTAAATGTTGATGTTACATTGGCTTTTCTCCAATCAGCTGTTACCATTCCAGTCAGTGGACTGTTCGTAACAATTAGGAACAATGGTCTGGCAAATACTTTACTGAGTTCCTTAAGGACCCTCGGGTGCAAGCCATCTGGTCCCGGTGACTTATTAATGTTACGTTTTTAAAGTCTATTTCTAATTCTGTCCTCTGTTAGCCATGAGGGTGCTTCCTGTGACGTGTCATGAGGATAAACATTGCAGTTTTGGTTACTAAAGCCCCCCAATTCCCTCGTGAAGACTGAAGAGAAGAATAAATTCAATACCTTCGCCATCTCTCCATCTTTTAGTAACCAGATTCCCTTCATCATTCTTTATGGGACCAATATGATCTGACCTCCCTTTCTTACTATTTATGTACTTAAAGAATTTCTTGGGATTTTTCGTACTCTCCTCCGCTATGTGCCTTTCGTATTCTATCTTAGCCACCCTGATTGCACACTTACATTTCTTGTTGCATTCTTTGTAAAGTTGGAATGCTGGTGAAGATCCATCAGTCTTGTTTTTTTTGAAGGCCTTCTCCTTTGCTTTTATATGCATTTTTACATTGGAGTTAAGACACCCAGGACTTTTATTAGCTCTTTTAAATGTATGTCCCATTGGGATGCACTGGCTAGTGCCCTTATTTAATATGCTCTTAAAGCATACCTATTTCTCCTCTGTGTTCTTTGTTCCTAAGATTTTATCCCAATTTGTATCTTTTAGCAAGGCTCGTAGTTTACTGAAGTTGGCTCTTTTGAAATTCAGTGTCTTTGTATTTCTCTTATGTTTCCTATTAGTGTGATTTATAGTGAAACTAATTGACCTGTGATTGCTGTTTCCTAAATTGCCCCGTATTTCTACATCCAGGATCAAGATGTAGTGTTGGTAATCAGTAGGTCTAGTAACGCTTTGTTTCTAGTTGGTGTGTCTACCATCTGACCCATGAAATTGTCCTGCAAGATATTTGGGAACTGACGAGCCTTAGATGAATGCACGGTTCCTTCCACCCAGTCTATGTCTGGATAATTAAAATCCCCTATTATGATGACACTTCCCATCCTTGCCGCTAATCCAAATTGTGATAGGAGGTCCACCTCCGTCTCCTTCCTCTGGTTAGGGGACCTATAGCAAACTCCCAGTATTACTTTACCCTTAGTTTCATCCCTTTGCAGCTCTATCCATAAGGATTCCACCTCCTCCCTTGCTCCATTAGTGATGTCATCTCTCACATTTACTTGTACATCATAATAATAATATAATAATAATACATTTTATTCAATAATGTAATCAAACCAAAAACACTGAAATTTGTCCAAACAAGGGTGCAATATTACTAGTCACTGTAATAGTAGACACTGCATATTGGTTTAGTAAACATCCCGGGTATGAAAAATTTTGAAACATAGGACTGCACAAAGTCCGACGTCATAACCAGGACAATGGAACCTGGTTTCCTTTCTGATTTTCTTTCCACTGTCATCTCGCTTCGAGCAACAAACCACGCACATCCATGTAGGTGCTGACTTTTTCTCGGTTGGTGGGATGTAGTCCATGAAGTGAAGACCAGTCAGGCGACTGGACTGACAACACCAACAGCATGATATCCAGCTCTAATCACAGCCATTGATGGTGTTCACAAAGATACATTCGGCAGCTTTTCAACTGAAGTCAGTCTAAATCACAGGCTTGTCACTCTTTTTTTTTTTAGCAGAATGTAGGCATAAGCATTGCTCAAGAAGATGCCTGAAGATCTTCTTGTAGTACTTCTTTTGCTGTAAACTCATTACTGGGTAGAATGCCAGTGCTTGGTCTGTTCAACAATTCCCATGGTGTTATTGTAGTCTATCACTACTTCTGGCTTCATGATTTCTTTGGCACCTTTCGTGTGTACCATAACAGTGGAGGTATTATGAACTGTACTCATTAGGCACACATCTTTCTTGTCACGCCATCGCAGTGCCATCATTTTGCCTTTTTGCCAGGCAACCATTTCTCCAGTCTTCAGCTTCTTATTGCCAAACATTGGCGGCATGTCGCGCCGGTCAGCCCAAATGGTTCCATAGGCATCTGTTTTGTTTTGCAGAAGAAACTTATGAAGTTCAGGAGACGTATAAAAATTGTCAGTTGTTAGCAATATCCCTGATTTAGCAATGGCTCAATGAGTGAAAGAATGGAAGATGTTGCCATGCCGTAGTTGCTGTACTTTGGATTGAATTGTGTTCCTTTTCCAGTGTATAGGACTGAATTCCAAATGTAGACGATTCGCATAGCATGTAGGATTTTACGGCAAATTGTGCTCTCTTTGATGCAATGTATTGTACCCAGCTGAGCCTTCCCTTGTAGGCCAATAGATTTTCATCTATGCTGATATCTCTTTCTGGCACATAGCTCAGTTGGAAATTCTTTAGAATCATTTGAGATACTTCCCAAATTTTCTTTAGTTTTGGTGCAGGATGAATAGTTTCATCAAATTCTTCGTTGTTTTTTCGAAGTGTAAATATTTCATGATCAGGGAAAATCTGCACTCTGACATGACCGTGCCAAAGAATGGAGTGGTAAGTAATTTATTAGTTGTCCAATACCACTTCTGCAGGGGCTTCCCCACCACTCCCTGAAGTATTATTAGGCCCAGAAATTTACAAATGTCATCTTTGGTCACTGGTTCCCACTTTCTGCTTCTTGTAAACTTCCGATGTGTAGTAGCTAATTGTTGCTCTTTGTACCGGTTTGTCTCAGTAACTATTTTTTCAATAACCTCATCGGTCAGGAATAATTCTAGGTATACCAAGGGGTTGTCGTGTTCAACGTCTACTTTCATACCAGATGCTCCAATAAATGGGAATCTTGGAGACGCTGCATGATCCAGCACTTTCCCTGCTTGTAGACTATTCCTCTTCCTTCCTCCTGCACAACTCTTTAACCTCAGGACCAGCTAGCACATGTAAGGTTAGGCCTGACACTGGCCTAGCCAGGCCTCAGCAATTGCCCTTTACAGGCAGGGACCTCCGGCCCCTATGTTGTGGTAGAGAATAGAAAGTCTTTATTGCTAGCTGTCCTACTGATGGACTACTGCTCCCAGTTAGCCCTCTTCAGGCCCCGCCAGCCCTCATGGCTTCAGCTGCCCAACTCCGCTGCCCATGACATTGCAGTCCTCACTACTGACTCTGCATCCATCTCTGACTGTTTCCTCTCAGTCCTCTCAGGCATGCCTCCCCAGTTCTCCTGACTGTACATGTCACTCCTGGCTGCAACCGGTGGTTTCCTCCTGAAGACTTGTCCGGCAGTACTAGCTCCTGCTGTTCTCTCTTGCTCCTCGTGTGCCTCCTGTCCAGAACCTTTATGCTTTCTTGAAAAGCTCTGTCCTGCATCCGATCCCCAGGCCCAAGGTCACCCTCCCCCTCCAAACTGGGGAGCTCCCTCAAAGACCTCGACAGCCTAGTACTCCATCTCCAGTTCTTTGACCCGACAACTCCTCCCCAGCTGGGCTGACCCTGGGTATTTAGGGAGGTCTGGCCCCTGCCAATCCAATTTGGGGATTGGTCAGGGCTCATTAGAACACCCCAGGCAGCTCCACCTCACCTCTCCTCCTCTCCTTCTAGAATCCTCTAGAAGAAAGAGGGAGGTCTCAGGTACGATGCCTGTGAGTCACCAGCTGCTAACTCTGAGCCACTCCCAGTCCACACAAACCAAAACAAACAGGCCTGGCTGCCAGCCAGGCCTGCCTACATTTTTCTACAATCACCAAAAATCCTCATCTAGCACCTACCTATGTAGAGGGTGCTACATATGGATTGGAGGGTAGTGCCCCATGCGTAAAGTATAGTCCCTACTGTGTTATTGTATCTCTAATGCCCTGTACACACGGGCGGACTTTTCGACCGGACTAGTCAGACGGAACAAATCCGTCGGACAATCCAACCGCGTGTGGGCTTCATCGTACCTTCAGCGGACTTTTTCTGTCAAAAATCAGACGGACTTTAGATTTGGAACATGTTTCAAATCTTTCCGTCGAAATCCGCTCATCTGTATGCTAGTCCGATGGACGAAAACCGACGCTAGGACAGCTATTGGCTACTGGCTATGAACTTCCTTATTTTAGTCCAGTCGTATGTCATTACGTACAAATCCGTCGGACTTTGGTGTGATCGTGTGTGTGCAAGTCCGTTCGTTAGAGAGTCCGTCGAAAGTTCGTCGTAACTCCGTCGAAAGTCCGTCGGAAAGACCGTCGGACCTTTGATGCCGAAAAGTCCGCCCGTGTGTACACGGCATTACAGTGATCAGATGTGATTGGAAATGTTTTATATCAGTTAAGGTTTTTAATGCATATATGTAGGACTTCTCTATTGAACAATGTCTTTATTCTGCTGCTAGAACACAAAACTCCTACTTTAAAATTTAAAATTTACGAAGAACTTATTTTATCACAGTAATACCTTTCAGCTCAATTGAAAGCTTTTTTGCATCAGGTTGTTCCTCTCTGCAAGTCCCAATAATTGTTAGTTTCCTGGAATATCTGTGAATAAGCAAATTAAGAACTCCAAGATTCTCCACTGTGTCTATTCAAAAATACAAGTGCAATTTTTTTTGTGGAAAATGTAATGAATGCATGCTGAGTACTTCACCTTATGGAATACACTCTCTTAGTACAATCATTTTGAATATTTAATTATTATTGTAAAGATTTATATAGCATCAACAGTTTGCCCAGTGCTCTACAACGTGAGGGCAGACAGTACAATTACAATACAATTCAATACAGGAGAAATCAGAGGGCCCTGCTCATTAGAGCTTACAATCTTATGTGTAATGAATTGGGTATAGGGAACATTATAGCCTGCCTTTGGTATAGAGTTGGTTAGGGAGATGTAGCATGTGACCAATTTTTTTTGGCATTGGATGAAGTGGCAAAGAATTAGAACCTTTGTTGGATTTTACCGCTATACTGGGCTTCATCATCACCAGGACAGTAAATAAGGGCAAGGTTCTCTAATGATGCCCTGGATAACAGTAAAAAATATTACTGGGATTCTAATCCTTCCTTGTTTTATTAAAAAAAAAAAGGTTTGAGCTGGACATACACTTACCATGTCACCACATTTGCAGTGAATTAACCACCACACGTAATATGTTCATGCTATATGAGCATTGAGGTAGCCATACAGTACATGGTTTCAATTTTTCTCAAAATCAGTTGACTCCTCTATTCTCCCAAGAATCTCAGTGAAACTGAAACAAAATAATGCCCAAGGGACTTTTTTAGACACATTATTAACAGTAAAAAAACTTCCATTTTATTGAGAATAAACATGTTAAAAAATGCTCAAGCTGAATATAAAATCATTAATAGACATCACTCAAGATGAGGATGTAAATATAAATGTGAAAAATTCCATAAACATTCAACATTATTAATAGTTTATTCATAATGGACGAGCTGTTGCAGAATTGTTGACACTTTTCGCAAAGACAACGCTCACTTCATCAGATGTAAGAACTCATAGATGTCTATGGGGAAACCAGCTCTTTAGTATAAGAAATTTAAAAAAATACATCATACTTACAAGTCCAGTAAAAATAAACCAACAAATTGCTGGTCAAAACACGTAACTGTCAGGAAAGGTTCCACCTGCTGCTAATACTATCTGACATTTGGCGTGCAGTACTAATGTCCACCAGAAGGTGTCTCCTGGAGTTTGGAACTGTCAGGGGAGCTTTCCCCTGCTGGTGTTATGTGATCTTTGGACCGCAGCACTGGCGTCCACCAGCGCGTGGTTCCTGGCAGTATGGAGCCGATATCACCTCCTGCAGTCAGGCATCACCTGAGCCTGATTGCAGGAAATGGTATAAATACCCAGCAAGCGCACACACACCTTGCCTTGGTGTCGTTCTTGTGCCCTGACCTGAAAGCTCTGAACCTGATCCTGAACCTGATCCCTGTATCCTGAACCTGAACCTGTATTTGTACCTGTTCCTGTCTGTTCCTGTATCCCTGGATCCTTGCCCTGCAGCCTGATCCATTCCACCTTCTCCCTGTCTGTCTTACTCTTTGCCCCCCATCTGCTGATCTCCCGTTTATGACCCCGGCCTGGCTAAAGATTATGATTCTGGTATTCCCTTTTGCTGTATATACTTGTCTGATTATTGTTATTTGTGGGTCTTGTTTGATATTGGTTTGTTGTGCACTGTGTGAGATTGGAGGTGGTTGCATTTATATATTGTTCACTTATCTTAATAAATTACTTACTTTTTCACCTACAGACATTGGTTCCCTCTGTTACAGTCCACACAGCTCTGGTCACACCTGATACGTGACAGTAACATGTGACAAGGAAATACTGCCTGGTCAACACTGTTCTGACCGGGAGTTGTGAGAAGGACCGGTCAGAACCAGGGGGCAAAAACGCAATGGCAAGAAAGGAAGCAGAGCTGTGCCGCAAAGGCTGGGGGAGCAAGAAAGAGATAGTACATAATATAGAATAGACCCAAGGAGAGGGAAAAGGCATGACCAGGTAATGGACCCAAGGACCCACACTACAAGGATACCACCAGATGCATACAATACTTAACTAAATCCCAAGAATCTCCACTGCTATTGTATCTGATAGGATGCATTCACTGTTCGTTTTCAACACCACCCAGTTGATTTTAAAATTCTTGTTGAGCCAGGTGGTGTTTGCAGGGCATGAATGTTGGCCAATTGCGCAAAAGCCGGCCGAAAGTTAAGGTTTAGTCACAGCATGTTGTAACACTTAGTGGTCTATTAGACGGGCACAACTTATAACTTAAAGACCTGCCTATTAATGGCAGATCTTTGTGACTATCCATGCATTACTGGAGAATTGAAAGAATAGAAGTGTGGATATGGCCACACTGATCCTAACAGAAAACAGAAGAGCTACTTGTAATAAACTTTTTTGGTAGACATTGGAGGGCAAAGTGGGAAAATCAAATAAAAATTCACAAATAACAAAACAAAATTTATGTCGGTGAAAACGATAATATGGAAAGTATATGTTTATCAATGACATGTATCCAAAGGTGGAAATAAACTTCAAATGCTAAACAAGTAACTGGACATCGTATATCTAAGTTTCATTGGCCTTGCCTGCATCCCATCCAGTGATTAAGTGGTGCTATTGAGATAAGTGTAAACGATTTATGTCTGTGGTACCAAAATGATTATTCATTTAAATAAAAACCACATGAAAGCAGGCAGAGAGGGTTGGAGGAACGCAGACATCTGTTTGAAATTGCAGGTTGAGGAATGTCAGCGATGCCGATATATTCTGATGTAAAACACATTATACTCATTAAGCTAATAGCGGTGAAAATATGATAATTTGGCTGGATGGTTGGAGATGATTTGAGAGATCATGAAGAGAAGTATTTTTCAGTTTCTATGTATGTGAAGCATATTATACTATAAGCCTTTGTTAGAATAACTCCTGATTAATCCAATTATAGTGGGGCAAAGTGTTCCCTAATGATACAGCTATAAGGAAGATAAGAGAATGTAGAAATAATACCTGTGGATCAGTGTGCCAATCCAGATGAAGAGCATGGTCAACTATTAAAGAGATGTTTTGCTCCTTAATTCCAAATAAAGAAATAAAAAGTGATCAAACCCTTATAGTTTGTTTTATTACAAAAGCAACTACAGCCTGAGTAGAAAAGCCTGTCCCTTTCCAGCATGCTGCAGAGAAGTAGTCTTGCTCTCTGTGTTGAAGCAGTGGTCTGCACACCCCCTGCCGAGTTAGGCCTATATAGCTCCTCAATCAGCACAACTCATGCTCCCTGCTGATCAGAGATCTCTAGCTGTAACTCAGACATCTGCAGAGAGACCACTGCTTCCACACAGAGAACGGTCTTTCTACAGCATGCTGACAGGGGACAGGGTCTTATACTCAGGATGTGGCAGCTTTGTATAGAAAACACACTATAATGCCCCGTACACACGGTCGGACATTGATCGGACATTCCGACAACAAAATCCTAGGATTTTTTTCCGACGGATGTTGGCTCAAACTTGTCTTGCATACACACGGTCACACAAAGTTGTCGGAAAATCCGATCATTCTGAAAGCGGTGACGTAAAACACGTACGTCGGGACTATAAACGGGGCAGTAGCCAATAGCTTTCATGTCTTTATTTATTCTGAGTATGCGTGGCACTTTGTGCGTCGGATTTGTGTACACACGATCGGAAATTCCGACAACGGATTTTGTTGTCGGTAAATTTTATAGCCTGCTCTCAAACTTTGTGTGTCGGAAATTCCGATGGAAAATGTGTGATGGAGCCCACACACGGTCGAAATTTCTGACAACAAGGTCCTATCACACATTTTCCGTCGGAAAATCCGACCGTGTGTACGGGGCATAAGATTCTCTAAGCCTCTAATGCCCCGTACACACGAGCGGAATTTTCGTCGGAAAAATCTTGGATGGGGAGGGGCCAGGACGGAGTGAGCAGCACGGAATCTGATTGTTAGAGACGCATAAGATACCACACGCCATACCGGCAGTTTTAACACTCTGGAAGCTTGATATAGAGCAGTGCACTCACGCACCGGTGTAATGTGAGTACCCCATTGTGGGGAGTGTGTTTTATAAATAAATATTCCTTACGTTATTACACTATTGAGTTTTTTCTTGTTTATGATATGGAGCTGCATTGAACCAGGCTGGAGATCGGCACCTGAAAATCAGTATAGAGCCTGGGGGTGGCTCCAAAGCGTGTTTTGACACAGTTAGCTACTGTGTCACACGCTCTGAGGTGAGCGCAACAACCTGGGGGGGGTCACCGAAGTGCACCGGAGCATGGTTTTGCAGCACCTAGTATTGCATGAGCATGCTGGATGACACTAAACATGGACACTGCTATACATACTTATTTTGGCTTTTATTTTTTAGGACTTTTCTACTTACCATATAGGATTGTTTAACAGGACTATTTGATATCTATGTTGAGCACTGGGCACTTTCATATTTATGTATGCACTTTGAATTTGTTGATATTGTATATGCACATTGCACTTTAATGCTGTTACATATGAATTTATCACATGCGTTTATTGTTTATTTGATTGACACATAATTTGCTTAAATTTACACTTAGGTGTATATATATTGATTTGGTTTACTCTAGCGCAACGCATATTATTTATCTATATTAGTTTGCACGGTTATGAAACGTGATCTGCGCCTGCAGCTGGGTATTATCACTTGTCACTTTATTAGCATTGGACTGTTGTGGCTCGCAAGATTTTTTCTTTATTTGTCGGGATTCCGCTCAAGCTTGCCTTGCATACACACGGTCACACAAAAGTTCTCTGAACTTTCGACCGTCAAGAACGCGGTGACGTACAACACTATGACAAGTCGAGAAAATTAAGTTCAATGCTTCCGAGCATGCGTCAAATTGTTTCCAAGCATGCGTGGTTTTTTGTGCGTCGGATGGCATTTTCGGATAGGAACTTTTTCCGACCGAAATATAGAGAACCAGCTCTCAATCTTTTGCTGGCTGGAATTCCGCCAGCAAAAGTCAGATGGAGCATACACACGTCACATTTTCCAACAAAAAGCTCACATCAGTCTTTTGCTGGCGGCATTTCCGATCGTGTGTACGGGGCATAACACTGCAGATTGCTCGGTTCTCGGGGCTCCCTTTTCAGAGAACTGGTGATTGTCAGTCACTCACTCACTCACTGGAGCGATGGGCTATGAAGGGGGTGGAAGCTGCCTGCTTAGGCTCTTAAGTGCTTGTTGAGAGGCTACGCAGGATTAGCAGATCCTGATACCATTGTTGCGATCTTGCCCAAGCATGGACTGGCTCTGTGGGTCACAGGATTGTAGAATGGACTGCACTCCTGTTATCCACGGGAGAAGTACAGCCAAACAAGCACTGCGAAGCTCAAAAGGATGAGCTACTTTTCTGTGCTTGTGGTGTGTAGGGTAGTTCATTGAAATGAATGGGCTGCCCTAAGCATACACAACAATGTGCAAAAAAAAGGCCAGACTCTATGACGTATAGTGTACATGGGGAGTTATGGTTCAGTTAGGCTTTGAAGTCACTACAGGGTTCAAATTAAAGTGATTTGTAAAGTATTTTTTTAAAATAACAACCATCTCTATACTTATTCGCTCTGTGCAAAGGAATTGCATAGAGCAGCCCCGAACCACTTCTTCTCGGGTCCCCCACAGGCGCTCCTCGCTGCTGCTCTCTGCCCAGTGCACCAATGGGGGCACTGGTGCATGCTTCCTCCTGAACCCCGCTGCTGCATCCATTGACACAGACAGCAGGACTTGGCCTGGGGCAAAATTGATGCAAGGAATGCATTAAGGTTAAAAATGTTTAGGCTTTAGAACCACTTTAAACTAAGCCCACAGAAAATACTGTATGTTTACCAGCAGCCTTTGTCTTCAAACCTTTTAGGGTGTGTAAATGGCCTGTTTCTTTGACTACACCCTGTGATTCCCCCCACCAGCTCGTACACCAGAGATATGATTTGGCAGGATGGACCACAACATAGAGCAGTGAAGAAAAGGGAGCAGGTATATGACATACCTGGAAGTCTCAGATACCTGCAGTAGCTGGGGGTCATCAACGTGGTGGAGTTTGAAGACACAAGCCACCAGAAAAATAAGTACAGTATCTCACAAAAGTGAATCCACCCTCACATTTTTGTAAATACTTTATTATGTCTTTTCAACAAAAGTGAGTACACCCCTAAGTGAAAATGTCTGAATTGGGCCCAATTAGCCATTTTCCCTCCCTGGTGTCATGTGACTCGTTAGTGTTACAAGGTCTCAGATGTGAATGGGGAACAGGTGTGTTAAATGTGGTGTTATCACTCTCACTCTCTCATACTGGTCACTGGAAGTTCAACATGGCACCTCATGGCAAAGAACTCTTTGAGGATCTGAAAAAAATAATTCTTGCTCTACATAAAGATGGCCTAGGCTATAAGAAGATTGCCAAGACCCTGAAACTGAGCTGCAGCACAGTGGCCAAGACCATACATCAGTTTAACAGGACAGGTTCCACTCAGAACAGGCCTCTCCATGGTCGACCAAAGAAGTTGAATACACAAGTTCAGCGTCATATCCAGAGGTTGTTTTTGGGAAATAGACGTATGAGTGCTACCAGCATTCCTGCAGAGGTTGAAGGGGTGGGGGGGGTCAGCCTGTCAGTGCTCAGACCATGCTCCGCACACTGCATCAAACTGGTCTGCATGGCTGTCGTCCCAGAAGGAAGCCTCTTCTAAAGATTATGCTCAAGAAAGCATGCAAACAGTTTGCTGAAGACAAGCAGACTAAGGACATGGATTACTGGAACCATGTCCTGTGTGAAAATATATATACTAAATATATACGCTCGCACTAATGGTGTATCAAACAATAAAAAATTGCAGCTGCTATACACAAAGTGCTAATCACTTGAAAGACATATAGAAATAAATATAGAGCTCGCAAACACAATAAGTGAAAATTTGTTGACCAAAAAGAAAGTCCAAAATACAATAGGTAAAAATAAAGTCCAAATAAAGTGGCTAAAGGTGCTCCAATCTGAAGTGAAAGAAATATAAGGTGCTTCAGAGAAATTCAGGTGTGCACCACCCCCTCATGTATCCCCACCCACTAGATCAAAACCACCCCCAGCTTTTCATTCTGGTGGGTCATTTAAAGCTTGGTAAAGAATCCTGGGATGGCGGATAAGGTGATATGCCTTCGGGTCCGGAAATACTTTTAAAGAGTTTCTCAACCAGAACGCAGCAAGTACAACAAGTAAGATAAAAAAAACAAGCCTCAAAATGGAGCTGTGGGTGTAAAAACGTTGTTCCTGGCGTGCGTTCCACAGGACCGGAAGTGAAGTCAGTGATACCGGAAATAGCGTCAATGAGGTCTGATGAGACCAAGATAAACGTATTTGGTTCAGATGGTGTCAAGCGTGTGTGGCGGCAACCAGGTGAGGAGTACAAAGACAAGTGTGTCTTGCCTACAGTCAAGAATGGTGGTGGGAATGTCATGGTCTGGGGCTGCATGAGGGCTGACAGCACTGGGAAGCTACAGTTCATTGAGGGAACCATGTATGCCAACATGTACTGTGACATACTGAAGCAGAGCATGAACTCCTCCCTTCGGAGACTGGGCTGCAGGGCAGTAGTCCAACATGACAACGACCCCAAACACACCTCCAAGATGACCACTGCCTTGCTAAAGAAGCTGAGGGTAAAGGTGATGGACTGGCCAAGCATGTCTCCAGACCTAAACCCTATTGAGCATCTGCGGGGCATCCTCAAATGAAAGGTGGAGGAATGCAAGGTCTCTAACATCCACCAGCTCTGTGATGTCATCATGGAGGAGTGGAAGAAGACTCCAGTGGCAACCTGTGAAACTCTGGTGAACTCCATGCCCAAGAGGGTTAAGGCAGTGCTGGAAAATAATAGTGGCCACACAAAATATTGCCACTTTGGGCCCAATTTGGACATTTTCACATAGGGGTGTACTCACTTTTGTTGCCAGAGGTTTAACATTAATGGCTGTGTATTGAGTTATTTTGAAGGGGCAGCACATTTACACTGTTATACAAGCTGTACACTCACTACTTTACATTGTAGTGGTAGCAAAGTGTCATTACTTCAGTGTTGTCATATGAAAAGATATAATAAAATATTTACAAAAATGTGAGAGGTGTACTCACTTTTGTGAGATACTGTATATATCACCTTCTTTTACAGCATGGGCTTAGCTTAGTTTGGACATTGTAATGACAGGACTACTTTAACAGACCATTATGTGGGCTCCACTGAGTCCAGGAGAAAGGACCATCTGCTGTTGCATGAGGAGAAGAGAAAGAACCTGTGACATCACTGGACTGTCCAGAAGACTGAAGGGTTACAGGTATGGAAAAAGTAATTCAAAAGAAAATGGTGGCGGTGGTGAGGAAGGGTGCTTCATGGAGGGGAGGGTGGGTAGTAGAGTTGAAGGAAACAGAAGACTGTGTTCTGCTTTAATTCATTGACCTTCACCCAAAGTTTCACAGTCTTCTTAATTCATGTAGTTTGTTCCAAACTTTTCTGTTGCTGGTCCGAAGTTTAGCAATGTACTTTCTGCCGTGCTTTTTATTCACGGGTGGTTTCACTATTGTTCATGCGTTAGGATCAGGGTCCTCTCTCTTTTCCGGATGTCGCATTTTTGTGTCTCAGCCTCGGCTCATGTTTCGGAATGCTGTGACGTATGAAGAGCTGTACGGAAATATGCCAGGCATCCTGGTTTTTCATTTTGTAGCATCTGTTGTGACCTCCAGCTTGTTATTATGTCTTTATAAATCGGATCTTCAGTCTGCAAACATACATTTTTATTTTGCCAAGCTGATGCCCCAAATATACCGTAATGCAAAAGATTCTCTTTCAACTTTTAAAGCTACAAAGCATTTGCTATCTAAATATTTGTTATTAGGAGATTTTTTAAATTTCATAACCAAGAACTATTAATTTTATTGTTATTGGTTATATTATTGGGATAATGCACCCAGTGCTAATTTTTACTGTGACGGACAGACATACATTGACAGATTGAGATGGTGATGGACAGAGGACAAACTGACAGACGTTGATGGACAAAAAGTGTGTCACAATAATGCTGATTTAAAGTGTATTTCTACTGTTGAGGAAGGGGTCTACTGTTGCTGGCTGGTGGAAGTTATATTGATGCTGGCTGCTGGAAGATCTTTTGTTGCTGGTGGGTGTCTATTGTTGCGGGGGGGTGGGGTCTATTGTTGTTCATTAGCACCACAAAATTATATTTGGTTCTGAATTCTCTAAAAAGGGCAGTACTGGAAGGTGGGTAAGGGGGTGGAACCAAGGGACAGCCCTCGAAGGTGGGTAGGGGGCAGAGACAAGGAGTGACATGGAAGAGGGGAGCACCTGCTCCAGTTCTCTGAAAAAAAAAAGTGTTCTCTATATGTATAGTTTCTGTCCTCTACCTTTCCTACACTTCTCCCATCCAATGACCCCACCAGTGTAGTCATCACACCGCACACAAGCCACTGATTTTTTAATGATTTTAAATACTGAAGTGGTCTAGATATGTCTGCTCATTAGCAACATGTGTCCACATATTTTACTGATGATTTACAGGAAAATAATAATCTAAGCAAACAGCTTTGTGGAGAAGAGATTTTAGCCTGAGCTTCCTAATTACAGAACTATTTTCTATGACAGTCAACAAACGCTGTATGAAAATCATTGGGAATATGACAGAAGCTACAAATTATGGCGTTGATTTACTAAAACTGGAGAATGCAAAACCTGGTGCAGCTGTGCATAGTAGCCAATCAGCTTCTAACTTCAGCTTGTTCAATTAAGCTTTGACAAAAAACCTGGAAGCTGATTGGTTTCTGTGCAGAGCTGCATAGTGTATTTAAAGTAGAGCTTTCATGCAGCCGCTGACGTTAGTGATGCATGCGCACTGAAGATCCGGCGGCTCGTGCCGGAACTTGCCGGAACGGAGGACTCCTGCATGCATGCGGTGGTGATCGGGAAAGCTGTGGGAGCTTCGTTCTAAGGTGAGTATTTCATAATGTGCTAGTATGCAATGCATACTAGCACATTATGCTATTGTCTTGCAGGGTTTTTTTTGGAAATGAATGGGCTTCCAATAAACTAAAATGTCCCAGAAATCAGTCGTCAAGGAAAAGAACCAACCAGCCTCACACTGACTCAAACGTTAAGGCTTTATTGTAGCAGTGACATTGGTGTTAGTCCCCACCCAATGACCACCCACTCTGACATGTTTCACCACTCAAGACTTATGGTCAAGATATATAGAGGGTCTCTGGATGTGGACTAAGGCCAAGATATCTGCTAGAATAAAGTCTTAGATTTTGCATATGCCATAAGTGTGTGGCTGCTTGGTTTTTGCCTTTGGAGTGACTTGGAGCATGAATGGCTACTTTTGCAACCAGCACCTGAGCCCCGGGTGATATCTCTTCGACTGAGTCCTGAGTAGTGAAACATGTAAGGGTGGGTGATCTCTGGAGGAGACTAATGCCGTGTACACACGAGCGGACTTTCGACAGACTGAACTCCGAAGGACTTTTTGACGGACTTTCAACGGAGTTCCGACGCAACGGACTTGCCTACACACGATCACACCAACGACCGACTGATTCGAACGTGATGACGTACGATCGGACTAGAATAAGGAAGTTCATAGCCAATAGCTGCCCTAGCGTTGTTGTTCATCCGTCTGACTAGCATACAGACGAACTGATTTTTCGACCGGACTCGAGTCCTTCAGAAAGATTTGAAACATGTTCTATTTCTAAAGTCCGTCTGATTTTTCAACATCAAAGGTCCGATGAAGCCCACACATGATCAAATTGTCCGACGGATTTGTTCCATCGGACCTTTGCTGACGAAAAGTCCGGTCGTGTGTACTCGGCTTTAGACCAAGGTCTCTGCTGGAATAAAGCGTTAATGTTTGGATACATCAATGGTGTGTGGCTGCCTGGCTCTTTTCTTTAGAGTGGCTTGGCGCATGGACGCTCCCTTTACAGCCAGAACCCAAGCTCTGGGGATATCTCTACGACTAAGCCCTTAAAGGGTAAAACGCATCAGTGTGGGTTGTCTCTAGGAAGAGACTATGACGACTTTTCTTTTCTTTTCTTTGGAGTGGCTTTGAGCATGAATGGCTCCCTTTGCAACCAGTGCCTGAGCTTCAGGAGATAGCAGGAGATGGGGCCCCTTGAGTGGAAGATTCCTGACTGTCACGTCTAAAAATCTGTAATAAAATAAAGGATTCACCCTGGGACTTTAAATGGAGTGGGTACCGTTTCCGCCAGTAAACATAACAGTAGTAAATACAGTATATGGTTTATTCAAGTAAAATTGTTTACATGCTTAGATAACACCAACAGTTGCCAATCAAAAAAAGATATATAAACAAGAACTATTGGTACATGGATGTAATAGCAGTCATAGTACACGGGCATCATACTACCCGACTAGTTTCGCGAGATCCAGCTCGCTCTTCAGGGGTGGATGTGTGTAACAATGTACCTAGGATAAAAAAAAAAAGTATATATTTGGCAAAATGGCGCAGTATTAGTTATAAAGGCACAGGGTAGGAGGGGTTATGGGTCCCCATACTCACCACTGAGCTTGACCATGGCTACAGGTGTGCGGCTTCAAGATAGTGGCAGCAGGTGCCTCACCAGAGAGCTGAGGGGGCGAAGTCAGATGGGACCCCACCAGGGGCCAAACAGAGAGCAGGCATGGCATGAGTGTAGTGATGTAACCCTAGAGATCTCGTTAGTCCATAAAGAGTATAGGCTGTGAACATAAGTATGTTTGTCAGGCATCTAAAGTAGTAAAGTAGAATAAATGAGTATTAGCATAAAGATATGTATGCATGAATGAAAGGCCTGGACCCAAAGATGGTAGGGAACACATAGAGATGGTAAGAAACAAAGGATAACAGAGGGATAACCAACAGGTGAAAAGATAGAAAAGAAAAAGAAGAGAAAGAGGTGGACTGTGATTGTGTAGTAGTGGGGTAGTGATGTATCCCTAGAAACTTCGTTAGTCCATAAAGAGTATAGGCTATAAACATGAGTATGTTTGTCAGGCATCTAAAGTAGTAAAGTAAAATCAATGAGTATTGGCATACAGATATGCATATATAAGTAAAAGGCCTGGGCCAAGGATGGTAGAGAGATGGTGGAAAACATAGGATAGCAGAGGAATACTAACAAGTGACAAGATGAAAAAGATGGAGAGGAAAGAGAGGTGGACTGTGATAGTGTGGAGGGATATGTGATATCTAAAAATCTGAGGTGTCAAAAACACTTTTGCAGTAACACGTTATTCAAAATGAATGGTACCGCAATGTGTCAGATAATATACCATGCATTACGGCAGCCTTTTTCAACACAGAGGAACGCTTGAAATAACTTTTTGATCTCAGGGAACCCCTGCTAAAAATACTATATTTACAACAACTGTGGTCATTGTGAAGACATACCCCCTTACAGATATTTAAAAAGATTAATGGTGACAATGGGAACTTATTTGAGAGGCAAAAACTGCTCATCGCTCATGGAACCCGTTGCAACCTCTGGAGGAACCGTAGGGTTCCATGGAAACCTGGTTGAGAAACCGTTCATTACAGTAACGCACATGGTCTCACAACACATACTGTAGATGTAAATAGAAAAAGCATAAGGCAGAAAAACATAAAAGTGTAATTCCAGACTAATAGTCAGGGGAATCTCATTATTTTACTGAAAAATATGCAATAGGTTTAGAAGGAAATGGTTTCGGTTACAGTAAATGGTGGGTCTGTTATTAACTATACACATCACTTTTCTTTGACCTCCAGGCTAAGTTTTCCTACATTGTAAATAATAACAATCCTGCAACAGTCAGTTGAAATCAGGGAAATATTTAGGATTGTATATTAAGGATAAGAAGCTAAATTGAATTCTAAAAAGAAAGAGACAAGATTGTCATTCCCCAAATACCAGTCATGCCGAAGTTATGGTATTGAAATATTTACCTTACCCTACTGGATTGTAGTAAGCTGTGTGTCCGAGGCCTGCTCCAAATATGTGATCCCCGAGGCAACTTTTATTCTGCTAAAGCCATGGCCATAGAACTCTGTCCACACAATTCTGTATATACCTCAGATATTATAAATGTGTTCCACGTAAGACAAATTTATTAAGTTATTATCCATGTCTGGGTTATTTTTTTCCTGAGCAAATCCATTCCAGGTGTATCAAAACCAATAGGTGTGCATACTGTAACAGTTACTTCTTATTAAAAAAAAACTACAGCCTGAGTAGAAAAGCCTGCCCCCTATCAGCATTCTACACAGAAGGACCTTGCTCTTTGTATGGAAATAGCCATTCTCAACTAGGGTTCCTACAGAGGTTGCTAGGGGATCCTTGAGCTGTGGTTGACTGGCCTCCATTTAATGGTGTCTGCATAGTTCCAAGGCCAACACCACTTGGTGATTTCAGCAGCCAGTGATTTTTTGTAAGGACATTCTGACTACAACGTAAGGCAGCATGCTTCCCACTGATCCCTGTTGAACTGGTTTTAGCAGGGGTTCTCCAAGACCTGAAAATTATTTCCTGGGTTCCTCTGGGGTAAAATGTTAAGAAAAGTCACTCCAAACGTAATGGCTTCTCTTATGTTGTAAAGCATGAAGATGTGAAAAATTTAAACCCAAATAAGTTCCAATTGCAACAAAAGGTGTGCAAAGTCTTACAATTTGTTTTATTTAGATAGCGGCCACAGCTTGAGTAGAAAAGCCTGCCCCCTGCCAGCATGCCGCAGAGAGGGACCCTTGTTCTCTCGTTGGATGCAGTCTGCTTTCTACAGAGGTCCAACAACCCACCTGCTGATGGCTAAATTCAGATCTATAAGTTTGACTTAGTAGGCAGCATGCAAGACCACTGCAGAGAGACCACTGCTTCCCCATTCCTCTGTGGCATGCTAGAAGAGGAATGACTTTATTTATTCAGCCCATGGTCACTTTTTAAAGATAACAAACTGCAGAGCTTTGCACACCTTCTGATTTGAAGCACCTGGAAGGTATTTTTGGTGATTCAAACTAAAAGTGGGCTGCACTCAGGGGGTTGGGTGTTTCAGTTGATGGCAAGAGATTAAGCCCCGGTTCACACAGGGGCGGCACGACTTGCAGGTTGCCTCACCGAGGCGACCTGCACACGACTTCCACGGCGACTTGCAAAACGACTTCCGTATAGAAGTCTATGCAAGTCGCCTCAAGTCGCCCCCAAAGTAGTACAGGAACCTTTTTCTAAGTCGGAGCGACTTGCGTCACTCCTATTAGAACAGTTCCATTGTACAGAATGGGAGGCGACTTGTCAGGCGGCAAGGTCGCCTGACAAGTCGCCCCTGTGTGAACCGGCACTTAGGCCTCATTCACACAGGCCCTGGCTCCTGTGCTGCGTGCATGAGGTGTTTGCTTTGGTATCTACCTCTGCCCTCAGTCGTGTGCATGCCTATGGAAGTGTATGCAGACAGAGCAGCTGCATAGACACAGCAGCTTGTCAAAATTTGACAGGCATGCAGGAGTGGGTGCATGGCCAAAAATGCACACAGCATGAGGACTCATGCACACATTGCTACTTTCCCCTCTCCCATTCAGAGCTCTGCTGTACAGGGACTGAATCTAATGATTCAGGTATTTACCTTGCTAGAAAAAAAAAGTACAAAAATACAAAAAGAAATTAAAAAAATGTATTTGCTAAATACAGTAAGGGAAAAAAGTTTGCCCACTGACAAAGAAATGATTAGTCTATAATGTTAATGGTAGGTTTATTTTAAACGCGCGAGACAGAATAACAACAAAAATATCCAGAAAAACACATTTCAAAAAAGTTATACATTTATTTGCATTTTAATGAGTGAAATAAGTATTTGATCTCCTATCCTTTCTGTCTCCCAGGTGTCTCCTATATAGGTAACGAGCTGAGATTATAAGCACTCTCTTATAGCCTAGGGTTCACACTGCCTGCAGGTTAGCTGAACTCGCACAATTTCATACCCGCATGTCAGTCCGACTTAAGGGGCGATTTGACAGACATCTGTGCGGGTTCCTGCATAGATGTTTATACAAATCGCCAGTCAAAGTCGCCAAAAGTAGTACACAAACTACTTTTGGGAATCGGTGCGGCATCGAAAAAGTCTGGCCGCATCAATTCGGACAGTGCGATTGCCAGAAATAGCCACCGATTTGGCATGCAATTTCATGTGAATTTCGATGTGAACATGGGCAAAGGGTGTACTACTAATCTCAGCTTGTTACCTGTATGAAAGACACCTGTCCACAGAAGCAATCAGTCATTGAGATTCCAATCTCTCCACCATAGCCAAGACCAAAGAGTTGTCCAAGGATGTCAGGGACAAAATTGTAGACCTTCACAGGGCTTGAATGGGCTACAAGACCATTGCCAAGCAGCTTGGTGAGAAGGAGACAACTGCTGGAGCGATTATTTGCAAATGGAAGAAACACAAAATAACTGTCAATCTCCCTCGGTCTGGGACTCCATGCAAGATCTCACCTTGTGGAGTTTCAATGATCATGAGAACGGTGAGGAATTGGCCCAGAACTACACAGGAGAATCTTGGCAATGATCTCAAGGCAGATGGGACCATAGTCACCAAGAAAACAATTGGTAACACACTATTCAGTGAAGGACTGAAATCCTGTAGGTCCCCCTGCTCAAGAAAGCACATGTACAGTCCTGTCTGAAGTTTGCTAATGAACATCTGAATGATTCAGAGGAGAACTGGTTGAAAGTGTTTTGGCCATATGCCGTGTTTGGAGGAAGAATGCTGCCTATGACCCCAAGAACACCATCCCCACCATCAAACATGGAGGTGGAAACATGCTTTGGGGATTTTTTTTGTTAGAGGGACATGACAGCTTCACTGCATCAAAGGGACGATGGACGGGGCACATACTGTCAAACCTTGGGGTAGAACCTCCTTCCCTCTGCCAGGGCATTGAAAATGGGTCATGGATGGGTATTCCAGCATAACAATAACCCAAAACACACAGCCAAGGCAACAAAGGAGTGGCTCAATAAGAAGCATGTTAAGGTCTTGGAGTGGCCTAGCCAGTCTCCAGACTTTAATCCCATAGAAAATATGTGGAGGGAGCTGAAGAATCTGCAAAGAGGAGTGGGACAAAATCCCTCCTGAGATGTGTGCAAACCTGGTGGCCAACTACAAGAAATGTCTGACCTCTGCGATTGCCAACAAGGGTTTTGCCACCAAGTACAAGGTCATGTTTTCCGAAGTGGTCAAATACTTATTTCACTCATTGAAATGCAAATCAATTTATAACTTTTTTTAAATGCGTTTTCCTGGATTTTTTATTCTTATTATATTATTTCTCTCACTGTTAAAATAAAGCTACCATTAAAATTATAGACTGATAAATTCTTTGTCAGTGGGAAAACATACAAAATCAGCAGGGGATCAAATACTTTTTCCCCTCACTGTAGAGAGCATGAATCCATGTCTTTTATATCTGCTGTAGTTTAGCTTTAAGAACATTGTGTTGAGCATCCTGAATGACCCAGAATGCCTGCCTTTATGGTGGGTGCAAAGTTGTGAATGTTATGTATTAAATTTAATCAAATTTGGAGATAAGAAAAAACCCTTTTAGTGTTGTTCCAGGAAGCTAATATCAGTCATCCGCTACCCTGCAAACAGAAACATAACAGAGAGTTATCACAAGCTCCAAAAACAAACACTTCCAAGAGAGTGTTAGAACTTATAATAATGTTCTTTGAGTCTCTGGAGGAGATTTATGGAAAGAGATCCTTAACTGTGAAGGCATGGCAGCAAATATAATCCATTGGATCTGGCCGACCCATCCTGCCATAATAAACTAGTCACATAAAAGCATGCACGAAATGCCAACTTCTCTTTGTTTGGCTCTGCATCTGCAAACCCTGAGCTCTGGAGAGTTAAAGTAGTTGTAAACCTTTACATATACCCAATGATACACAGAGATGAAACAAATCCTCCTACAGAAGTTGTACCTGTTTATCTGCTGTCTTCTCTTCTCTACAGCCATTCAAAGTGCAAAATGTATAAAGCTTGTCTGAGATGTCAGAAAAACACAAGGTACAGGTAGACAGGTATAAAATATCTTTAAGAGTCCTCCCTGATGATATCCCTATTTTGATGTAAGGATGTGTCTTGCATGGTTGTAGGCAGGGAATCCATCAAGTTACCAACTCGGGAGGAGCGCACACACAGTGCCTTAGCCTGGTAGTAGTTTCATGGCAATGGTTCAGAAGTTCAGCGATTACAATAGAAGAACATTATGACACACTGATGGACAAGACAATTTCAATATAGTGCGCTGTAGTATGATTTGCATCACTGTTACCAGAGGATGGCATCTGCGAGAGGGGTGGCAGTATATAACTATGCTGGACTGGCCCATTGAAAAGGATACTTTGAAGGTTCTTTGGCACTGGACCTTGCCCTGTCTCTACATGCCCAGGAACCTTTCCCTGCACTGTCCCTATGCAAGGGGTTCCTAACCCTTACCTACCACTCACTAAAAGCATGTCTGAATGATGTCAAATCCCCTTTTTACAGGCTCCATTGTTAAGATGGCTGCCACCTACAGGAAGGAAGAATGCCTGCACCTGCCTACATGGCAGGAATGCAGTAGCAGGCCAATAGTTGGTCCACTCATCCCAGAAAGGTCTCAGCAATGACTCAGAAAGAAATATGTTGGTGCTCATGGCTGTTGGTTGGAAGTTGAACATGATGCTAATACCTCCATCATGTAGGTGTGTGTAGTAACTAAGTAAGTGTTAAAAGAATCTCATGGCCACAAAGGGGACTTTATAATAATGACTGGTGGGTAGAACATTGATCTCTTAGTTGTTAAAGTCTACACAATGGGCATTAGATGTAGGGTAAAAAACTAGCAATTTTATATTGGCATTATGGATCCATGCATTTAAACATTAGAAGTATTAGTGGACCATTAGTTGAGGGGAGGGGGAATGTAAAAAAAAAAAAAACACTTCTTACATTGTTACATTGGTGGCCATCCCCTCAAAATAACTCAACACACAGCCATTAAAGTCTAAACCGCTGGCAACAAAAATGAGTACACCCCACCACTGTGGTGGGCCAATCAGAACGCGTTTCGGAGCCGATGAAGGAGGCCTGGACGTGCCTCTGAAACAAGATCTGATTGGCCCACCACATCGGTAGGCAGCTCCCTAGCCTGACAGCTCCGGATCACCTCCTTGCCGAGTCAGCCAACCGGCATCTTCCCGAGGTCCCTCGAGGCTACAGCTTCTCGCTGTTAGACGGCGCTCGTGGATTAACATCTCAGAGATTCAACCGGTAGTGCTGTTCCATACTGGACGTGACAAGCCTCTATCTACTGAGCACTATGTGAGTGCATCTTATACTGTTACCATTTTGCTAATTCCTAATAAAATAATGCTGCATTAGGATTGGCCTGGCGCTTCTCTCTTTTTTCTCCTGTCTTCTTGTATAGTGAGGGGTGCAGGGTTCTATGAGGTGGGTGCAGGGTGTATATTGAGGGGTGCAGTGTTTTATGAGGTGGGTGCAGGGTGTATATTGAGGGGTGCAGGGTTCTATGAGGTGGGTGCAGGGTGTATATTTAGGGGTGCAGGGTTCTATGAGGTGGGTGCAGGGTTTATATTGAGGGGTGCAGGGTTCTGTAGAGTAGGTCAGTATAGGGTAAGGGGTGCAGGGTTCTATGAGGTGGGTGCAGGGTGTAAATTGAGGGGTGCAGGGTTCTGTAGAGTAGGTCAGTATAGGGTGAGGGGTGCAGGGTTCTGTAGAGTAGATCAGTATAGGGTGAGGGGTGCAGGGTTCTATTAGGTGGGTGCAGGGTGTAAATTGAGGGGTGCAGGGTTCTATGAGGTGGGTGCAGGGTGTATATTGAGGGGTGCAGGTTTATGTAGAGTAAGTCAGTATAGAGTGAGGGGTGCAGGGTTCTATTGGGTGGGTGCAGGGTGTATATTGAGGGGTGCAGGGTTCTGTAGAGTAGGTCAGTATAGGGTGAGGGGTGCAGGGTTCTATGAGGTGGGGGCAAGGTGTATATTGAGGGGTGTAGGGTTCTGTAGAGTAGGTCAGTATAGGGTGAGGGGTGCAGGGTTCTATGAGGTGGGTGTAGGGTGTACATTAAGGGGTGCAGGGTTCTATGAGGTGGGTGCAGGGTGTATATTGAGGGGTGCAGGGTTCTGTAGAGTAGATCAGTATAGGGTGAGTGGTACAGGGTTCTATGAGGTGGGTGCAGGGTGTAAATTGAGGGGTTCAGGGTTCTATGAGGTGGGTACAGGGTGTATATTGAAGGGTGCAGGGTTCTGTAGAGTAGGTCAGTATAGGGTGAGGGGTGCAGGGTTCTATGAGGTGGGTGCAGGGTGTATATAGAGGGGTGCAGGGATCTGTAGAGTAGGTAAGTGTAGGGTGAGGGGTGCAGGGTTCTATGAGGTGGGTGCAGGGTGTATATTAAGGGGTGCAGGGTTCTATGAGGTGGGTGCAGGGTGTATATTGAGGGGTGCAGGGTTCTGTAGAGTAGATCAGTATAGGGCGAGTGGTGCAGGGTTCTATGAGGTGGGTGCAGGGTGTATATTGAGGGGTGCAGGGTTCTGTAGAGTAGGTAAGTGTAGGGTGAGGGGTGCAGGGTTCTATGAGGTGGGTGCAGGGTGTAAATTGAGGGGTGCAGGGTTCTATGAGGTGGGTGCAGGGTGTATATTGAGGGGTGCAGGGTTCTCTAGAGTAGGTAAGTGTAGGGTGAGGGGTGCAGGGTTCTATGAGGTGGGTGCAGGGTGTAAATTGAGGGGTGCAGGGTTCTATGAGGTGGGTGCAGGGTGTATATTGAGGGGTGCAGGGTTCTGTAGAGTAGGTAAGTGTAGGGTGAGGGGTGCAGGGTTTTATGAGGTGGGTGCAGGGTGTAAATTGAGGGGTGCAGGGTTCTATGAGGTGGGTGCAGGGTGTATATTGAGGGGTGCAGGGTTCTGTAGAGTAGGTCAGTATAGGGTGAGGGGTGCAGGGTTCTATGAGGTGGGTGCAGGGTGTATATTGAGGGGTGCAGGGTTCTGTAGAGTAGGTCAGTATAGGGTGAGGGGTTCATGGCAGATGGGAGGTACATGATAAGGAGAGGGCTCCTGCACAGTGTCAGGAGGAGAGGAGTAGAGGGCAGAGGACAGTGTCAGGTCCATATATCTTCCTTTCAAACACATCAAACCCTTACTTAGTTACTAGTAACAGGGTCCAACATTCACATTTGTTTGTTAAAACTGATCTCATGGGGTTTTATATAGCTGAACCTTTTTTGTCCTTGACAATAGGTGGGATTTTCACAGTTGTTCAAGCATTTGTTCATGCAATAAAAAAAAGAGAAAAGAAGTCATGTTTCATATGTTTTAGAAGAGCTGATATAAAGGGGTTGATTTACTAAAACTGGAAAGTGCCAAATTTGGTGCAGCTCTGCATAGAAGCCAAACAGCTTTCAGATTTGTTTGTCAACGTTTAATTGAACAAGCATCAGTTAGAAGTTGATTGACCACCATGCACTTCTGCATCAGATTTTGCGCTCCCCATTTTTAGTTAATCAACCCCTGTATTTCATAGCCCATTCTATGTCACAGCTGGTTATTACTAGACCCATTCCATTCGTTAACTGTTTGTATCTTCCAATTGCTGCAGTTTGACAGTTGGATTTACACAGATGTCAGGTAGGTGCATTTTGACAGCAGTTCAAGTTGTTAAACAGAATATATTCTTTTGTTGACTGAAGATACATATCAGGTGCAAATGGTTTGATTGATTCCTGCCCTGGGGTTTGACGTTATTATTCGGAACGCTGTTCTCTATAGTGATTAAGCCGCCAAAGGCACCGAGTACCAGAGATTGAGCATCCTGAACTTTATATGTAACTGGTGTTTGTGCTGTGGTAGTTGGGGATTCCTGAGGGACCATATAAAAAAATATAAAGATCTCAAGACATATTTGGCTACTCAATTTAGTTTATTAACTTTCCTAATCGGATTCAGCTTTCCTTGTTCCCCAGAGCCCTGCAAACTACATCTGGATTCCCGTCACAGCCTCTGATTGTCCCACTGTAAATAATGTATATATCATTTCCACACAGCCATCCATCTTCCCGCTGAGTTTGATTTAATCATTCTGTATGATGCAGACATTGCATTCCCAGTCATGTGGAAGATGTAAGCAGTACATGGCATTGGGAAGCAGAAATATGCGCATAGTATATACAGCAATTGAATGAAATAGCTTATAACATGCCATTGGACCTATGATGTACATTTGGACAGAAGCCATAAATTATATGAGTTGCAGTTAATAAATTCACGGGATAAAGGAATTTTACTCTTTAGTGCCTTCCAGCACTGGGGTCCTTAATTTTAATCTCAGCCAGAACACTATCTACATGGAGTTTGCATATCCTCCCAGTGTTTGTATGGGTTTCCTCTGGGTACTCCAGTTTTCCCCTGGACTCCAACTGTATGCTTGTAGATAGCTGCTGTCTAAATTGGCCCTAGTGTATGCGTACATGTATTATCACATGCCGCATGCTGGCCCAAAGCCTAAGCAATTAAGGAGGGTTGAGGAATGACTTGACCTACCTGTAATGGCAATCAAGTGTATTGCCATTACAGGCACCCATGGTGCCTGGTGACATGGTGCCCAGAGAGTTGGCCCATAGGTTCACCATGAGTTCGATGGTGCCCAGAGAGTTGGCCCATAGATTCACCATGAGTTCGATGGTGCCCAGAGAGTTGGCCCATAGATTCACCATGAGTTCGATGGTGCCCAGAGAGTTGGCCCATAGATTCACCATGAGTTTGATTCAACGGCAGAAATATACATACATACTCTTAAACTGGGAATTTCCTTTGGCTAAGATCAAGTGTAGTATCTGTTCTTATTAGTGTCCAGTGGAGGCGCTGTGCTACTATCCTGACTTGGAGAGGGGTTGGGGTGGTGGTTATGCAAATCCACTGATGTGATGGGAACCTGGAAGGTTGGTATCGGCAGGAACCGAAACCGAAGCACCTGAACGTAATTGGGGGTTCTCCCCAAGAAAGCCAGAAGAGTTCACTACCTCCTGGTTTGAACGGTCTACCTTGTCTGGCCATGGGCTGGGAAGGCAGACGATCCACAGTGTCTGTGCCCCCTGGGAGTGGTCGCCCTAGGGGTGCTCTTAGTAGCACTGGGTGTGGGAACCATCTGTGAAAAGAATTCACGGTCACAGTCACCAAAGCTTTTTCTGCACTGCGCCTTTTAGGGTATGGCTTTTGGCTAAAGTCCGGGGACAATCTTTGCTTACCAGGCATCAGGGCCTAGGCCAATGCACAATCTGGGCATGGCAACTTTATTATTTTTACTATTTATTTTTCTTCTCGCGTTTGTCATTTTCAACTTTTGTGTGTGTTTTTTTCACTGGATGAAGGGTGTGAGTCCTCAGGGCTTACCCCAACATCTAAGGGGAGTATTTGTGGACTTCTGGTTCCTTCCTCCCCTGCCTCTGTGTGATCTCTCTTCGGGAGAGATCCCCTGACCTAGTATTCAGGGATGGCTTTGGCTGTCCTAGAAGAATGGTGGTCTGCCAGGCCTTCTGGCTAGGCAGACCATGTTGAACCTTTGTCCCCGTCAGGAGCCTTGCGCCTGGGGGTCAGGGTACGAGTCCTACTCCTTCGGGGGGGTGGACAAAAGCACACCCTTAAGTGCACTTTTTTGTGTGTGTTCACAGCCACTTTTTTTTTGTACACTTACGTTTTTTTTTCATTATAGAATTTTTGCCCCACCGCGGATCTAAAAAAAAAAAAAAAAATCCCCTGATGGTTCATATCTTCTCTGTGTAGGTAAAGAAAGCCCTGTATCCCCAAGGCTCCAAGTTAATCTGGAGCATGAGCTGCAGTTGTACCTTTTACCTGCAGCATCACCTGCTGGTGAAAACATGTATGGTTGCAGAGAGAGAGAGAGAGAGAGAGAGATATGTATAAATATATCTATACAGAATATCAAATATTTACATACATAAATCGTAGTGCTACTTTTTGACTGGCATAGTGGCATATATAGAATTTATCTTTACGTGACTACTGTGTGTTTTGTATGAATCGAATTGTAAGCTAATCCTTTGGATCCTTTTAATGATCTGTCCTGGAAGCATTTAGCAATCAGACACCTTATTTCACATACACAAGCTTATTTTTAGAAGGTAAATAAGGAAACAGGCGACTGAAATGTGTTGTCATGTATTATATTTTTAGGAATGTGTAATGTTGGGAGATTGACAGGTATTTATACTTTAGTAACATGCACTTACTGCAAATATTTATCAAAGGCTAGACTAAATGATCTTAATGAGAGAGCCTTGCAGGAGAAGCACATTGAGTGATTAGGTTGATGCTGAGTTCTAGGCAGATATAAAAGGCACAAATTAATGCCACTTTGTATTCACTAGCATTGTGTTTTTTTAAAGATGCAATCCAGATATGGATATTTCTGTATAGTTACAGTATCTCACAAAAGTGAGTACACCCCTCACATTTTTGTAAATATTTTATTATATCGTTTCATGTGACAACACTGAAGAAATGACACTTTTCTACAATGTAAATTAGTGAGTGTACAGCTTGTATAACAGTGTAAATTTGCTGTCCCCTCAAAATAACTCAACACACAGCTATTAATGTCTAAACCGCTGGCAACAAAAGTGAGTACACCCCTAAGTGAAAAAGTCCAAATTGGGCCTAAATGTCAATATTTTGTGTGACCACCATTATTTTCCAGGACTGGCTTAACCCTCTTGGGCATGGAGTTCACCTGAGCTTCACAGGTTGCCACTGGAGTCCTCTTCCACTCCTCCATGATGACATCACGGAGCTGGTGGATGTTAGAGACCTTGCGCTCCTCCACCTTCCATTTGAGGATGTCCCACAGATGCTCAATAGGGTTTGGATCTGGAGACATGCTTGGCCAGTCCATCACCTTTACCCTCAGCTTCTTTAGCAAGGCAGTGGTCATCTTGGAGGTGTGTTTGAGGTTGTTATTATGTTGGAATACTGCCCTGGGGCTCAGTCTCTGAATGAAGGGGATCATGCTCTGCTTCAGTATGTCACAGTACACGTTGGCATTCATGGTTCCCTCAATGAACTGTAGCTCCCCTGTGCCGGTAGCACTCATGCAGCCCCAGACCATGACACTCCCACGACCATGCTTGACTGTAGGCAGGACACACTTGTCTCTGTACTCCTCACCTGGTTGTCGCCACACACGCTTGACACCATCTTAACCAAATACATTTATCTTGGTCTCATCAGACCACAGGACATGGTTCCAGTAATCCATGTCCTTAGTCTGCTTGTCTTCAGCAAACTGTGTGCAGGCTTTCTTGTGCATCATCTTTAGAAGAGGCTTCCTTCTGGGATGACAGCCATGCAGACCAATTTGATGCAGTGTGCGGCGTATGGTCTGAGCACTGACAGGCTGACCCCCCACACCTTCAACCTCTGAAGCAATGCTGGCAGCACTCATATGTCTATTTCTGAAAGACAATCTCTGGATATGACGCTGTGCACTTGCACTCAACTTCTTTGGTGAGGCCTGTTCTGAGTGGAACCAGTCCTGTTAAGCCGCTGTATGGTCTTGGCTAGGGATGAGCCGAACACCCCCCTGTTCGGTTCGCACCAGAACATGCGAACAGGAAAAAAGTTCGCTCGAACACGCGAACACCATTAAAGTCTATGGGACAGGAACATGAATAATCAAAAGTGCTAATTTTAAAGGCCTATATGCAAGTTATTGTCATAAAAAATGTTTGGGGACCCGGGTCCTGCCCCAGGGGACATGGATCAATGCAAAAAAAAGTTTTAAAAACGGCCGTTTTTTCAGGAGCAGTGATTTTAATAATGCTTAAAGTCAAACAATAAAAGTGTAATATCCCTTTAAATTTCGTACCTGGGGGGTGTCTATAGTATGCCTGTAAAGGGGCGCATGTTTCCCGTGTTTAGAACAGTCTGACAGCAAAATGACATTTCGAAGGAAAAATTCCATTTAAAACTACCCGCGGCTATTGCATTGCCGACAATACACATAGAAGTTCATTGATAAAAACGGCATGGGAATTCAACACAGGGGAACCCCGAACCAAAATTTAAAAAAAAAAATGACGTGGGAGTCCCCCTAAATTCCATACTAGGCCCTTCAGGTCTGGTATGGATATTAAGGGGAACCCCAGCCAAAATGTAAAAAAAAATGATGTGGGGTTCCCCCTAAATTCCATACCAGACCCTTTGGGTCTGGTATGGATTTTAAGGGGAGCCCCGCGCCAAAAAAAAAAAAAAAAAACGGCGTGGGGTCCCCCCAAAAATCCATACCAGACCCTTATCCGAGCACGCAACCTGGCAGGCAGCAGGAAAAGAGGGGGGGACGAGAGTGCGGCCCCCCCCCCTCCTGAACTGTACCAGGCCACATGCCCTCAACATTGGGAGGGTGCTTTGGGGTAGCCCCCCAAAACACCTTGTCCCCATGTTGATGAGGACAAGGGCCTCATCCCCACAACCCTGGCCGGTGGTTGTGGGGGTCTGCGGGCGGGGGGCTTATCGGAATCTGGAGGCCCCCTTTAACAAGGGGACCCCCAGATCCCACCCCCCCGTGTGAAATGGTAAGGGGGTACTTACCCCTACCATTTCACTAAAAAACTGTCAAAAATGTTAAAAATGACAAGAGACAGTTTTTGACAATTCCTTTATTTAAATGCTTCTTCTTTCTTCTATCTTCCTTCATCTTCTTCTTCTTCTACAGCCGTTTTTAAAACTTTTTTTTGCATTGATCCATGTCCCCTGGGGCAGGACCCGGGTCCCCAAACACTTTTTATGACAATAACTTGCATATAAGCCTTTAAAATTAGCACTTTTGATTTCTCCCATAGACTTTTAAAGGGTGTTCTGCGGCATTCGAATTTGCTGCGAACACCCCAAATTGTTCGCTGTTCGGCGAACTTGCGAACAGCCAATGTTCGAGTCGAACATGAGTTCGACTCGAACTCGAAGCTCATCCCTAGTCTTGGCCACCGTGCTGCAGCTCAGTTTCAGGGTCTTGGCAATCTTCTTATAGCCTAGGTCATCTTTAAGTAGAGCAACAATTCTTTTTTCAGATCCTCAGAGAGTTCTTTGCCATGAGGTTCTATAACTTCCAGTGATCAGTATGAGAGAGTGATAACACCAAATATAACACACCTGCTCCCCATTCACACCTGAGACCTAGTAACACTAACGAGTCACATGACATCGGGGAGGGAAAATGGCTAATTGGGCCCAATTTGGAAATTTTCACTTAGGGGTGTTGCCAGCGGTTTAGACATTAATGGCTGTGTGTTGAGTTATTTTGAGGGGACAGCAAATTTACACTGTTATACAAGCTGTACACTCACTACTTTACATTGTAGCAACGTTCATTTCTTCAGTGTTGTCACATGAAAAGATTTAATAAAATATTTACAAAAATGTAAGGGGTGTACTCACTTTTGTGAGATACTGTACATTGGTCCAACTTGAACCAATGTAAGTATGTAAGTGCTATACCTGTGGGATTCCATGGAAGCTGAAAATCACTGTTGTAGGCACTGTTACTTCAGTAGCTTCTGGGTCCTGACTGACTGAGTGCCTGTCCTGAAGCATTGCCAAGGAGGAGGTTGCTTGCTTGCTTGGCACAGGCACCATTCAGAGAACACTCTGCATTTTCTCAATGAATGAAAAGTGTTCTTTAATAAAAGAGGCAGGATGGAGACATCACAATCTCCACCTTGTCCAAGCACGGAACGCTTCGCAATTATTGACAAAATGCAAAGTATTTCCGCTTGGCGCGGGACCCAGAAACTAGTGGTGACCACTGTTGTAGCAGTGATTTCCAGCTTCCATGAGGACCAGTTAGGTATGGCAACTGCATACTGGAACCAAACTAAATTGACAGGTACCGCTCAGGGCTCCACTGGGTTCTCTTATGTAGTAACCGCTTGCAGAGCAGACAAGGACTGAGCTCGTCCTAGCTCTAGACATCTAAGGGAAAAGGGAAAAGTCCTGGAAGTCATACATCTCTGCATCTCTGTTTCACTCCGCACACAGAGCTTAGTCATGGGGAACAGGCGTGTGCCTTTTTTTAGTGTTCTGTTAGGGCTTACGCACACTGCAGCTAAAAAAAAGATGCTTTTACAGGCATTTGAGCTTTTATTTTAGCTTGCAGAAACTTGTACTTTTTTGGGCTCTTTGACATGTTTTTATTGAGCTTTTTTGAGCTCCTTTGAGTTTCTTTAAACTTTTTTGAGCATAGGCAGGGTTTTTTCACAAACCCACCCCTCAGCTCATTTTTCCTAATTTGTTTTTGTGTGCTTTCGAGCTTCTTTGAGCTTTTTCATGCGCTTTTGTGCTTTTTTGCATGTTTTCGCACATTTTTGGACACTTATGCCGCTTACACACGGCCGGACTTTCCGACAGAAAAAGTCAGATGGGAGCTTTTGGTCGGACATTCCGACCCTGTATATGCCCCACTGGACTTTTTCTGTCGGCATTTCCGACGGACTCAGATATAGAACATGTTCTAAATCTTTCCGTCGGAAATGCCAACGGCGTTTAGCCCGTTCGCAAGTCCGGCCATGTGTACGCGGCATTAGGCATTTTTTCTGCTTGAAAGCTCCTCTCAAAAACGCGTTTGGTGGTGTTCTTCTTCTGCCTATAAGAGCATACAATATGCCGCCTGTAAACTCTGAAAAAAGAGGAAAAAAAATGAGACCTCAAAAAAGCTAAAAAACCTGAAGGAGCCACTTCTTTGAGCTTTTTTGAGCTGCAGTGTACTCAGCCTTTTAGCCCAGCAGCAGGCTCTCACAGCAGAGAGAGCAAGAGGAAGCCCACATATATAAATGTATGCGGAGAGCTAAAACTAATAATTAAGTCTGACTACAGTGGTAGATGTCAATCTGGGAATGGAAGCTTATTCACCCCCAAAGCTCTACAAAATATCTGGGCTCCAGGACCCAGCACAGAACTTATTAAGATTCAGAGCAAACAAAAAGTATGCTTTCTCCAATTCAGCCATAAACCCTGGAGTCCTTCACCATGTGTACATGAGAAACCTACGTGATACATATACATCCTCTGTACTCCTGCCAGCCAGTGCCCAATGCTACGTAGAGTATAACTATAGTAGACATCTGTTGCATATGATCAGAATTTATCTTCTGTCTTCAATGTATACAGTTTGTGGCAGTAAACATGGAATAAATTATTACAGACGAAAAGCAAAAGGATGTATATCTCTTTTTGATATGAAAGTTATACAATGCAAGACCTGTAAATAGTGAGTATTAAAGATGACAAGGCATGTGGCAACTCTGGATCTAAGCCAGCTTATGAAAGTCATGCAGCCCTTTGCATGTGAGCGTCTGGACTTTCAAACTAGACTTTAATGCAAAGGGGTGTTGCAGATGCAGACACATGAAATAAGTCTTACATGTCAGAGCTGTTGTATGGCTCCAGTACAGTTGCTTCTACAGGAGAACTGAGCTACTAAACATAGCTGAAATGTCAGTAGACTTCTATAAATGTTCATGAAGCTTACAAAAAATCAGGCAAATGCATACAATAGTATGCAAAAAAAGTTTGATGGCACTACAATATTTACAGGGGTTCGGGGAGTTCCCACAGACATGCTGAACTGAACTGGATGTAATCAGCCAGGAGCCATCCCCAAACTGTTCCCACAAGTTGAGAGTATTACACTGGCCAAAATGTCTTGGTATGCTGACACCTTAATGCCGCGTACAGACGATCGGACATTCCGACAACAAAACCGTGGATTTTTTTCCTTCGGATGTTGGCTCAAACTTGTCTTGCATACACACGGTCACACAAATGTTATCAGAAATTCCGAACGTCAAAAATGTGGTGACGTACAACACGTATGACGGGACTAGAAAAAGGAAGTTTGATAGCCAGTGCGGCTCTTCTGCTTGATTCCGAGCATGCGTGGAATTTTGTGCATCAGAATTGTGTACACACGATCGTAATTTCCGACAACTGATTTTGTTGTCGGAAAATTTGAGATCCAGCTCTCAAATTTTTGTTGTAGGAAATTCTGGCAGAAAATGTCCGATGGAACCTACACACCGACAACAGGCTCAACATCGAACATTTGTTTTCGGAAATTCCGTTCGTCTGCATGCGGCATAAGAGTTCACTTCACTGGAACTAAGGGGCCAAGCCCAACCCCTGAAAAACAACCCCACAACATAATCCCCCCTCCACCAAATGATTTGGACTCCAGCACCAGCCCAAAACTCAAAACACAGGGGGCAGGCTGCAGAAAAGGACTGTAGTGCTCTGCATGAGAGGAGCCATCTGCTTGACGCAGTACGACTCCTGCTTCCGCTGAGTGTCTTTTGTGTGTCTGGCTGGTTACACATCCAGTTCAACAAACAATTGCATGTCTGTGAGAACTCCCGGAACCCCTGTAAATATTGTAGTGCTATCAATTATCCCAGTTGTGACTGTTGTCCTCAAGACAAAAAGTGATGGGAGATCAAAAAAATCAATAGAAAAAGAAAAGAGGGGAAATCTTTAAATAGATAAACTTGTTCCATGGACAACTGTCTAAGATGACCATTTCCCTCACTTTCTGTTGCAAGTGAAGTAACGTCTCCCCAGCAGATATAAAAAAAATGAACTGACAGTGGCTTTATATCTTTAGGGTAGTTTAAGGTATTTATTCACTTTAACCAAACCATATACACCAATATTGCCCAATCTTGCATATTTATGCCTAGATCAGTTATTCTCATCCCTAATCTAAAAAGACTGGAAGGACCAGTTCACAATTGGATTGTACGTGAAGCTTGTGGACACCATTATGCCTTTGTTACTGTTCTATGGGGAATCTTGTTTTTACTGTCAGAAAGGTAAGGTGGTGAGACCATGCCTCATCTCACTTTGCCCTGCTTCCTATTGCACTCATCACCTTCCTATTGGCACTTGAGGAAACTTATTACATTTAGTGGCCAATAAGAAAGTAAGGAAGGTGATAAAGTGCCACAATACAAGCATGCTAGATTCGGTCACTGTTTGTATAAAAGGGTGCCCAGGGTTTTAAAGTGGAACTAAAAAAATCTTACAGACACATAAATATGTCAGCTATATCTGCCTGCAGTCCATATACAGGTTTACCAGCCAACAAGTTTGCTTTATACTGAACATTTTAATAAAAATTTACCTTTATGTGCTGGGAGGGGACCACCGCTGGATTGGTCTGCATTGCATGGGATGACTACTGTATTTATTGGCGTATAACACGCACTTTTTCACCCTGAAATTCGGGTGCAAATAGTGCGTGCGTGTTATACGCAGATACTTCAATTTTAGCTGCCTCGGAGGGGACAGGGAGGGGGGCGGGACGAACGTCATCAGATTACATACAGTGAGAATCTCCTGTTTACTTGGCGGTCTCTGTAATAGGAAGTCCCGTCTCCTGGGCCACCATTGGACCACTGTTCTGTCTATCATAAGAGATTCTCACTGTATGTAATCTGTCGGCACTCGTCCCGCCCCCCTCCCTGGCCCCTCTAGCCTGCAGATGGGCATCGATCAGGCTGCTCTGATGGCAATGGTGAGGGTGCTGCATTGATGGCAATGGTGAGGCTGCTGCATTGCTGGCAATGGTGAGGCTGCATTGATGTGGACTAATGAGGCTGCAGTGATGGCACTTGTGAGGCAGCAGATGGGCATTGATCAGGCTGCGTTGATGGCAATGATGAGGCTGCAGATGGGCACTGACCCTTATTTTGCTTCAACATTCCTTATTTAAATTTTTTTTTTTTTTAGTTTTTTTTCCTGAAACTTCCCTCTTAAAATGAATGTGCGTGTTATACGTCGATAAATACGGTAATTGCTCCCAACCACACCAAGATATTTTTGCAGTGTCCTCTCCTTTTACAGGGTGTGGGAATTACCTTCAAACAGTGGACAAATCCACTCACAAAATCTTCTTTTTAGGGCTTTCTTGCCCATTTTCATTAAAAGAATATTACCCTTTCAGGGGCATCTCAGCATCTTTTTCATAAGAAAAACAAATACTTTGCCAGCCTTATGGCTGTCCCTGCAACTTCTTTGCTCTGATCTCAGGCTTCAGACCTTTGGCTGTACACTCTGTACACACATGCATCATCTCTGGCAGCACTCAACTACACTGACTCCCACCCTGACTCCTTGGTGTAGTCCTCCTGACTCCTTGGGAGGAAATCTCTTCTATCTCGGGGGCAGAGCCCTGAGCTCTAGTCAGTTCCCATACAAAGATGGGACAATCAGTGTGCTGGTTATTGGCACAATGTGTACCCAGGGCTGGAGGCTGCATCCCGCCCTATACAAGCCTCCAGGCTTCAGGACCCTGATCAGGAGTTACCCACACTGGAGGAAACTGAAAATCCAATTTCCTTCATATAAAATATGCATCCCAGAGCCCCTCAATCTGCATTGGTGAGATCCCTGTATAGCACTTTCCCTCAAAGGAGCTGCTGTTGCTTGTTGTGCCCATGACTGCAAATAGTACCATGCACTCTGATGCACCTGGATGGATGGATGGTGAATATGTATTGCAGATGTATATGTAGTACACTGGTGGCACAAGAGATATAAACAACAGTATTGGCACATCAAACACTTAAAAACTAGCAACAAGGGTAAACAATAGCAGGAATATTGCAAAAACAAGCTATTGACGGAGAGAGCAACCCATCCAATATGCTATACTGGGGCAATCCTAACTAAGGAGAATTATGCCACAATAACAGTTCAGCATTCTGTAATATACCCTCTTCTGCTGGCCAGCTCGTTGGGGCCCAACTCTTATTTCCGAGCACTCAGGATAATGTCCCTTTAAGCACTGATAAAGGCACTAGCTTTGTGATACCTGTAGGCAACACTGTTCCTCTTTTGTCAAAGTACAGTGAGGTCTGGTCAGCAGTGTCCTTCCCCTTGGTCAGGGAGCATCTGTGGTGCTCTTCAGTGTTCCAAGATGTCTAGCACTGCTCCTCTCTCCTTCTCCGGTACTGGGGTGAGACGTTTGCTGGCTGCCTGAAGCACACTTAGTCTCTCTTAACATCCTCTACGCTCTCCTTCTCTTCAGCCTGGAAACAACAATACTCAACCTACTGTATTTCACTGCTCAGGGCTCCAATGAACACGGGGTCAGTAGTTTCTTGGCTCAGTCTTCTTGGCTGTAGTCTGTAAAGAACTACACCTACCACAATCCTCAATTCCTCCCAATGTTCCTAGCAGTCCACATCCTCTTCCTCTGTGTATTCCTATTGGATTGATGGCAGGCGTAGCACTGGCTCTACACAGTTCTATAACAGCAGTCTCTCCTTACAGCTGTGCCTGTCTTGTAAAAACAAACAGCAGTAGAAACAATGAAAATGCAGCTGCTCCTTTCCTTGTCAGTGCTGCGGACCAGGGCTACATGTGGATGACACCAAATCCTCTCTACACCATAACATGTCACAGCCCTGTCCCAGTGGTCAAAACTAGACATGGGCAATTCGTTTTGTTACTAATCAAAATCCGGACTCAATTTCTGTAATTCGGAGATTCGGATGTATTTGGATCTTCGAATCACAATAATAGCGAATTTCAGGGAATCTAAAATAACAAAAATGAATTAATTTGTATTCATTTGTTTAATTCGGATGACATGATGTGAAAGTTTGGGCCATTTGTTAATGTTTGAAGCATCCTAAATAGCATAAGGACAAAATGAATGATCAACGTTGATTCGGATCCAATTGTTTTTTATTCTAGTGAGCATAGCATGAATATTCTAATAAGATTCTTTTTGTATTAGGGTTGAACTTCAGAAACCACTTGTTTAACTGCTTCCGGACCACCCACTGCACATATACTGCGGCAGGGCGGCCCGGCTGCCTGAAACAACGTACCTGTACGTTGTACAACAAAACTCACCTTAGTTCTACCGCATAGTGAAGGATAATGAGCTGAATGTTGGTGCACAGGCTGTTATATCCCAATGTCAAATAGCAAAGATTGCCGGCGACACGAATGCTTCTTCTTGTAAAACCCTTATTGGAACAAGTGTACGTTGTTCACTTCTTCTGGGTCTGGGGCACATGCGTGCAGAATGGCAGTCTGAAGGCAGACCACCATTCTGCCAGAGAGGTAAATGGTGATCTTGTGTTTCTGCTAAGCAGAAACACGGATCTCTGTGTTCCTCCAGTCACAGCATTCCCGCCACAGTTAGAAAGCACTCCCTAGGAGCACACTTAACCCTTTGATCGCCCCTGGTGTTAACCCCTTCCCTGCCAGTGTCATTTATACAGTGACTGTGCATTTTTTTTAGCACTGATTACTGTATTAGTGTCACTGGTCCCCAAAAAGTGTCACCTAGTGTCAGGTCTGCTGCAATGTCGCAGTCACGCTAAAAATCGCTGATCGCCACCATTACTAGTAACAAATATGAAAAAATAAAAAGTCTGTCAATTTATCGCATAGTTTGTAGATGCGATAACTTTTGCGCAAACCAATCAATATACACTTATTGGGATTTTTCCCAAAAATATGTAGCAGAATACATATTGGGCTAAATTGATGAAGAAATTAGATTTTTTTTTTTTTACATTTTTTATTGGATGTGTTTTGTAGCAGAAAGTAAAAAATATTGTTTTTTTTTTCAAAATTGTCTGTCTTTTTTTGTTTATAACGCAAAAAATAAAAAACGCAGAGGTGATCAAATACCACTGAAAGAAAGCTCTATTTGTGAGAAAAAAAGGCCATAAGTTTTGTTTGGGTACAACGTCGCACGACTGCGCAATTGTCAGTTAAATCAACGCAGTGCCGTATCGCAAAAAATGCTCTGGTCAGGAAGGGAGTGAAACCTTCCGGGGCTGAAGTGGTTAATTTGTAAGTGTGGGGTCCAAGAAACAAAGTCAGTTGGGGATAAGGAAATGAATTCAAATGAATATATATTAATTTGGATTCATTCGTTTTATTCAGATGAGAGCTTGTCTTCGACACTTGGATAATCAGCTGATTCTTTTTGCAGTAACATTTTTTATTATTATAAAAAAAAGGACTACATATGAAATGGAAACATATTGCGATGAATACAGGAGGGTATGAAAGTAAAATAAGATGATTTCTACTATTGTGTTTGGGTTGGATGGAAGAGGATCATAACATTACGAATGAATCTGAAACTTAATATTGTTCCATATGTTACTTTCGGATGCACGCGGTTCAAGTCGATATTATCCAATCTGCTCATTCGACTTCTTTTTGTGAGTTGGACTAACAGGGATGACATAATCAGAGTACATAAGTAATCTCCCGAAATAAAGAATTAACATATTAAAACCAATATAGACAATTTTCTGAAATAACTTCCAAAAATATGAATCAATTCAGCACAGCAAATAAAAAAAAACTGAATATACGAAAAGAAATTCCGAAAACAATTCATTCCAACATAACGATTATGACAAAACAAAATGATTTACTGAACCACTTGCTGACTGCCCTACGTCGATTGATGACGACAGAATGGCACTCCTACGTAAATAGCCGTAGCTGTACAGCGGAAGCTTTAAGGCGTATAGGGGGCGCGCGTGTGCCCCGCCGGGGGCGTGCTTACGTGCCGGCCACGTCCCTAAAGAGCTGATGCTCATTGCCGGCGGCCACAATCTCCGCAATCTCTCCTGAAAGAGCAAGAATGGGGATTTATGTAAACACACAAATCCACGTCCTGTCAGGGGAGAGGAGAGATCGGGTGTTTCTAGTATATAGGAACAACGATCGGTCTCCTCCCCAAGTCAGTCCCATCCCCCCACAGTTAGAACACACAGAGGGAATACACAGTTAACCCCTTGATCGCCCCCTAGTGTTAACCCCTTCCCTGCCAGTGACATTTACACAGTAATCAGTGCATTTTTATAGCACTCGCTGTATAAATGTCAATGGTCCCAAAAATGTATCAAAAGTGTCCAATCTGTCCACCGCAATGTAGCAGTCCCAATGAAAATTGGAGATCACCGCCATTACTAGTAAAAAAAAAAATGCCATAAATCTATCCCCTCATTTGTAGACGCTATAACTTTTGCGCAAACCAACGCTTATTGCGATTTTTTTTTTTACCAAAAATATGTAGAAGAATACATATTGGCCTAAACTGATGATGACATTTGTTATTTTTTTTTTAAGTTTGGGATATTTATTGTAGCAAAAAGTAAAAAATACTGTAATGTGTTTTTTTTTTTTTTCAAAATTGTCGCTCTTCTTTTGTTTATAGCGCAAAAAACAAAAATTGCAGAGGTGATCAAATACCACCAAAAGAAAGCTCTATTTGTGGGGGAAAAAAAAGGACATAAATTTTGTTTAGGTACATCGCCGCACGACCACTCAATTGTCAGTTAAAGCGACGCAGTCCCATATCGCAAAAAATGGCCTGGTCAGGAAGGGGGTAAATCCTTTCCGGGGTTGAAGCGGTTAATGAATCCAAAACAAAACTCATTTTTCCATCTGTGCACATCTCTAGTGAAAACACAAAGAAGAAAATACATTTTTCCCAAGAAGTGCATTCCAAAAACAAACACGACGAAAAACGTAGGTGCTCACTGAAATTTTAAGTTTTTCCTAATGACATTTATACTGGAAGCAGACAGTCAATGAATAAATCATTAGTAAATAAGTATATGGGGGGCACCGCACGTGTCTTTTATCAGATGATGGATAGGCTCGCTGTGCTCCCATCAGGAAGACACGCCGGGGGCTGACCTCGCACTCTGAGATCGGTATGACTATTCTGTGGGGTTTCTGGCCGCGTTCCAAAACAATGTTGAAATCTAATTCTAATTATCTGCAAATCTTCTTCTGCTTGTTGGCCAGCTTCATCTATATAGTTAAGTGATACTTATAAGTTCTAGCTGTGCAACGCTTAGATGTGGTAGAAATCTATTTGCATAATATCTTTGACTTTTACACATACAAACCCAATCATTAGTTCTGCTGTAATCAAAGCTTTATAAATGATAATGTCTGAGTTTTACTTAATTTTGTCTTGGTTTCTGAAACTGAGAAGACTGTAAAAAGGCGAATTAAACTCCGCAATTAGAAAAAAGGTTGTGTAACCATAAAATGTCCATCCACAAATGGAAGCCTCCACAAGGGGAAATCCAGCAGGAGCTCCAGGGTATAAAAGAGAAGAGAGGCGCCTCTAAGTGTAGCAATATGGTTACATTCAATGAAGGTACAACATTTAGCAACTCATATGGTTGATGATTAAAAGAGACGCATCTAAGTATGCGGGAATCCGGGGTAAAGCTGTCCACATAGACCGTCCTCCACACCGCCGGCTCTCACTGCTGTCAGTCTGCAATCATGACCGGGAAGACTACCCTGCAGTAGAGCGATCTGAAAGTGAGGCTTGAATCGCTCGTGGAGCACAGCGTGGAAGGGATGATGTTGATGGTGGTGTGGAGGATGATCTATGTGGACCACTTTACCCCGGATGCCTGCATACTTAGATGTGTCTGTTTTAATCATCAACCATGTGAGTTGCTAAATGTTGGACCTTCATTAAATGTACCCATATTACTACACTTTGAGGCGCCTCTCTTCTCTTTTATACTCAGTTATGACATGATGCTACTTGTATATGAAGACAAAATTTATTTAAAAATTTTGCTTGTCTTGAAAAATGCTCTCAAACCAAGTTTTTACTGTATAAAGGAAAAGTAGTGGTAAAAAAAAAAGCACTTGTGGGCTTAACTAATCATTTTTTAATGTAGTTCTTCTTTAAGGGGGTGTGGCAAGGGGTGTGTCCTATGCCTACATAGTTTTGCTAAAAGGTGTCCCTCATTCCCATCTCAAAAAGTTGGGAGGTATGAAATTGTAGACTGTGTTCCAAATGACGGCTGTGACATGTTGAGGAGGACTTTGCTATTATTTTTTTCTACATATTTATGTAAAGGAAATTTGAGGCATGGGGGGACCTTACTAAAAAAAAATTTCACCAAAAATGATGTTCTCTGGAATTGCCCAATGTTGGCCTTATATACAGTGCATCAATTTTTCATGCAATCAAACATGAGATCTTCTCATTTTAATTAACTAAATGTCTCCAACAATCATTCAGTGTAGCACTAACAATCATTTTTTCTCCATCAGTCTAATAACGTTCATGTCAAAAGCTTGTTACAAAAATTACCATTGACCCGGAAAAAGTATAGAGATTGGGAACACTAATGCCCTGTACACACGGTCGGACATTGATCGGACATTCCGATAACAAAATCCATGGATTTTTTCCGACGGATGTTGGCTCAAACTTGTCTTGCATACACACGGTCACACAAAGTTTTCAGAAAATCCGATCGTTCCAAACACGGTGACGTAAAACACGTACGTCGGGACGTTGGCAGTAGCCAATAGCTTTTGTCTCTTAATTTATTCTGAGCATGCCTGGCACTTTGTGCGTCGGATTTGTGTACACGCGATCGGAATCTAACCAATCGGATTTTGTTGTCGGAAAATTTTATAGCCTGCTCTCAAACTTTGTGTGTCGGAAATTCCGACGGAAAAAGTCCGATGGAGCCCACACATGGTCGGAATTTCCGACAACACAATCCGATCGCACTTTTTCCATCGGAAAATCCGAGCGCGTGTACAGGGCTTTACTCTTCATGAACTTATTGCATGCTTGTTCCATGTATGCAGACAGTCAGGCAATTATCATTTTCAGAAAGAAGCCAATAATGGCTGTTCTGTTGTAACAAGCATAAGTTAAAGCGGAACTAAACCCTCCTGTCCTTTTCAGCCAAGGAAGCTGCCATCTTAACCACTTGACCTCCGGGAAGGTTTACCCCCAACCCCCACCCCACCCTTCATGACCAGGCCATGTTTTGCAATATGGCACCGGGTTACTTTAACTGACAATTACACGACCATTTGACGCTGTACCCAAATAAAATGTATGTCCTTTTTTTTTTTTCTCACAAATAGAGCTTTCCTTTGATGGTATTTGATCACCTCTTCATTTTTTATTTTTTTGCGCTATAAACAAAAAAAGACCGTCAATTTTGAAAAAAATATTTTTTTACTTTCTGCTATAAAACATATCCAATAAAAAAAAATTTGCATTTCTTCATAAATTTAGGCCAATATGTATTCTGCTACATATTTTGGGTAAAAAAGTCCCAATAAGCGTAACATTGATTGGTTTGCGCAAAAGTTACAGCGTCTACAAACTATGGGATATTTTTATTGTTATTTTTTTAAAAATTTTTTACTAGTGATGGTGGCTATCAGCGACTTATAGCAGGACTGCGACATTGTGGTGGACATTCAGACACTAACTGAAACATTTTGGGGATCAGTGACACTAATGCCGCGTACACACGAGCAGAATGTCCGGCAGAAAAAGTCCGACGGAAGCTTTTCATCGTCTATTCCGATCGTGTGTAGGCCTCATCGGGCTTTTTTTTCGAAAATTCTGACGGACCTAGAAATGGAACATGTTCTAAATATTTCCGACTGACCCAATTCCTATCGGGAAAACCGCCCGTCTGTAAGCTGTTCCGACGGACCAAAAACGACGCATGCTCTGAAGCAAGTACGAGACGGAAGCTATTGTCTACTGGCTATTGAACTTCCTTTTTCTAGACCCGTTGTACGTGTTGTACGTCACCGCGTTCTTGACAGTCGGACTTTGGCTTGACCGTGTGTAGGCAAGACTGCTTGAATTTGAATTCCGTCTGAGTTTCGTCAGAGAAACCTTCGAAGTTTATTCCAACGGCAAAACCGGTCATGTGTACAGGGCATAATACAGTGATCAGTGCTAAAAATATGCACTGTCACTGTACTAATGACACTGGCTGGAAAGGGGTTAACATCAGGGACAATCAAAGGGCTAACTGTGTGCCTAGCCAGTGTTTTAGTACAGTGTGGAAGGTGCTTTTACTAGGGGAAGGCATGGATCCATGTCCTTGCTTTGCAGAGACACAGGATCCATGCCTTTCCTCCTGTCAGAACGGCAATCTTCCTTGTTTACATAGGTAGATCGCTGCTCAGCCTGTGTGTTGGACGATCGGCGGGTGGCGGCGGACATTGAGTCCATGGTATCTGACGCTGGGCTCCCTCTGCGTGCTCTCTAACCTAGAGAGCACGCAGCAGGAACCCAGCGGCAGGTACCACGGACTTGATGTCCGCTGGCACCCGCCGATCATCCAGCACACAGGTAGAATGCCGATCCACCTATGTAAAGAAGGCAGATCGTAGTTCTGACAGGAGGGAAGGCATGGATCCTGTGTCTCTGCAAAGCAGGTGCAGAGGTGCCAACCTGTAGCAGTAAAACTGCTATAGGGAGGCCCTTAAAGTGGTGTTCCGGCCGAAATTATACTTTTTAAATAAAAATACCCCTATAATACACAAGCTTAATGTATTCTAGTAAAGTTAGTCTGTAAACTAAGGTCTGTTTTGTTAGTTCATAGCAGTAGTTTGTTATTTTATAAACTTACAGCAGGCCGTGGCCATCTTAAGTGTGGGCATCTGAAGCCAGACTGTATTTCTTCCTGGATCTCATCTTTGCAGATCTCGCACATGCTCAGTGCAGCACAAGCAGTGTAATAGGTTTCAGGTCAGGTTTCCATAGCAAAGGCAGTGTCAGAGGAAGTTGCCGCCCCTTCCCAGAAGGCATTGCAAACAGGAAATGATGCGATGGGCCGCGACCAGGGAGGAGGAAGTGAAAAATGAATACAGCAGATATACAGTAGGTGCTCAGAAAAAAAATTAAAAAAATATCCAATTCGTTTACAGTGCACAGTTTAGTGAGGGATGCTGAAGAGTTGTAAAAGTGGGTGGAACTCCACTTTAAATGGTCTGTTTGATCTGCAACTGCTATGGTGCTGTACTTGGTGATCAGTTATGACACCAGCCATTTGACAGTTCTGATGACAGTTAGCAATCCCGGCATGCTGGGAATGTAACACTTTTTTTTAAACCAATAAATCAATGGGTTTAGTTCTGATTTAAAGCTCAACTGAACTTTTAGTTTGAATGAGCTAATTAAATTTTGGGTACATCAAGATAAAAAGCTGTGCATTTCATTTTCTTTAGAAAGCAGCCACAGCCTGAGTAATAAAGTCTGTCCTATTCCAGAATGCTATAGAGAAAGATCCTTGCTCTCTGTGGGCCAGTGTTGGTCTCTCTGCACTGGTCCAACAAGCAGTGGCAGCTGGTGCTCCAGCCAGGTGGGAGGCAAACAAACCACTCGCCCCCCCGGGGGCCGCAACCAGACCACCCGACTCCCCCCCCCCCCACGGGTGGTACTCACGTGGGCTCTTGGCAGCGAAGCAGAGATGACGGATGCAGAGCCGGTGACGGCAGCCATCTTTCAGGATTTCTGTACACCCCCCCCACCCCCGGTACCAGCCAATACAATCGCTTCTCCTTTCCGGATTGGCGGGAGGAGAAGCAGAAAGACAATAGTGAATATTAATTCGCTATTGTCACACAAGTGGGTGTGCTCAGGGTGCAGTGCTCTGCGCCCCAAGCCCACCCTTTTTTGAAGCCAATCAGCGCCTCAGGCTCTAATCATGTGCTTAACCACTGCAATACCGGGCACTGTCGCCCCTTTCCTTCCCAGGCCAATTTTCAGCTTTCAGCGCTCTTGCACTTTCAAATAGGATTGTGCGGTCATGCAACACTGTACCCAAATGAAATTTTTATCATTTTGTTCACACAACTATAGCTTTCTTTTGTATTTATTCACAAATCAGTTTTTTTTAATTTTTTGCCCGCGATATTAGCGAAAAAAGAGCGGAAATTAAAAAAAAAACAATATTTTCTACTTTCTGTTTTAAAAGAAATCCAATAAAATCTAATTTTGTCATAAATTTAAGCCAAAATGTATTCTGCTACATGTCTTTGGTAAAAAAAATCCCATTAAGTGTATAATAATTGGTTTGTGTGATCACAGACATATGTATGCAGATGATCATGTACAGATGTGCGCAGATGATCACAGACATATGTGTGCAGATGATCATTGGGACATATGATTTTACTGTTACATATGTGGGAGACAGGTGTTTTTACTGTGTGGGGACATGTGTGTGGGGACACTATTTTTGGGACATTGTGATTTTACATTGTGTGGGGACACTGGGCCGGTGATCAGTGTGTAAAAAGCTGTAAAAAACAACTCCTATTCACTGATCACCGGCTGGCTTCAGCGATCCGCTCTCCTCTCTTAACTGACAACTTCCGTGTGAGGGGAGGAGAGCCGATCACCTAGCAACCGGCTCTCTATTTACATCACATGACAACAGTGATTGGACACAGCTGTCATGTGATCAGGAGGGCCAATCACAGAGCCCTCCTGTCGATCGGAGATACACTGTGTCTGGGTGACATAAGCGCCGCATCGGGATCGCGCAGCTGCACAGGCACGCGCACGATCCCCCTCCTTCTGAGGGACGTTCCTGAATGTCCACTCAGAAGGAGGGAGCGCCCACCCAGCTGTATATGTGCAGTGGATGAGTGGGAGGTGTTTAAAAAACAAACAAAAAAGACCCATTGGAGTCCATGCATCCGGCGCCCCACATGTAGATTAGGGCGCCGGATGCATGGATAGCGGGACGGCGCCCCTGCGCCCCGTATGGAGCAGCTGCCACTGCCAACAAGCCACTTACTGAGACAGACCTAAAGATCTGTAATCAGCAAAGTTTATTCTCCCTTCTGATTGGAAAGCTGTAACTCTGCAGGCAGCTTGTTGGACTTCTGTAGAGAACATTGCTTCCAATTAAAGTAAGGGTCCTTCTCTGCAGCATGCTGGCAGGGGACAGGCGTTTCTGCTTAAGCTGTGGCTGCTTTCTAAATAAAACAAACTGTAATGCCATGTACACATGGGTGGACTTTTCGTCCGGACTGGTCAGACAATCCGACCATGTGTGGGCTTCATCGGACCTGCAGTGGACTTTTTTGGTTGAAAATCAGACGGACTTTAGATTTAAAACATGTTTCAAATCTTTCCAATGGATTCGAGTCCGGTCGAAAAATCCGTTCATCTTTATGCAAGTCCGACGAACGAAAACCGACGCTAGGGCAGCTATTGGCTACTGGCTATGAACTTCCTTATTTTAGTCTGGTCGTACGTCATTACGTTCGAAACCGTCGGACTTTGGTGTGATCGTGTGTAGGCAAGTCCATTCATTAGAAGGTCCGTCGAAAGTCCGTCGTAACTCCGTCGAAAGTCCGTCGGAAAGACCATCGGACCTTTGATGCCGAAAAGTCTGGCCGTGTGTACACGGCATTAGACGTTACTCACTTTTTGATTTGATGCACCTGAAATTTATTTTGATTTAAAGCTTCGCGGGAAGCTAGTGCTTTGGATGTGGCATATGAGAGGAGGCGGGGCACATACCATATAGAGGATTTATGATGGTTTCCAAAATGTAGTCAGGCTGTTTAGTCTAAGCAGCTAAGACTGATGGTAGACAAAGATAACACTGTCTGCACAGAAAAATAAATATTTTAGGCAGGCAGCAGCCATTACAATTTAAATTTTTTTTTTTTTTTTGCGGATCTTCCCTTTAAATGTGGTGTGCATTAAAAGCCTTTGCATGAACATACCACACAGTAGTTCAGTCAACACCTAATATGTTTTCTGGAAAAATCAACCAACTATAATAGCACAGACATACAACCAGTAAACATATCTTGTTGGGATGTTTTTGACAGAAATATCGTCTATGTATTTTATTAAGATTACAGTATTATACAAAGTCTCACTCGTCATGCTTTAGGTTTTCAACACAATCGCATTTTTTTGCAGTCTACAGAAAGGACACGAGGTGTAAAAAAAGTTTTCTACAACTTTCCTTGACTTATAATTTATTCACAGGGTACGATGTAAAAAAAAAAAAAAAAAAGTCATAATCTCCCAACGTTCTTCTTCTGAAAGATGAAATTTCTCAGCCAGTTTCAATATGTTGGAATATCATATGTCAAACACGCCAAAGCTGCAAAGGATTCTGGGCTTAGCTGTCTAAATAAACACATCCATTCAAACCTCCCTAGCCTATTGTTGTGTGGCTGCTGGAGATCCATACCCTAATCTCGGGTGCCTTTTTCTGAAGGAACATCTGGAACACTGTTTGGAGTGGTACATGAAACCCAAACTGACCTTCAGCAGATCTCACCCACTTGCCAGCAATATGACCCCGCAACACTCTATCAGCCAACTAATAAAACCACATTCCTCACTTCACTGCTTTGGCCTCTTCTTGGTTTACAGAACAGAAATGAAGTGTACAAGTTTATGCCTCATCTGAGTTTTTTTTTTGTTCATAGGAAATTCAAACCAGCTAAGGAATCTGCACTTTATGACAATTCTATCATATTTCGGCTCGCCGTATGAATACAGAGGAATTTTGTATTGACACGCAGCGCTCAAAGCAAAATAAACAGTGGGATTACATCTATAAAATACAAAGATGATGTCCATAGGAAGGCTGTTGGACTGTGGTGGTGAAAGTAGGGCCCCACTAGGTGGTAGTTGGACATCCGTAGCCAAAAGGAAGCCCAGAACTTTCCCTTTTTCAGATCAGTCATTCAGTTTTGTTCTTCAGAAGATGGACAGAATAGCTGGAGTGAGCAATGCAGAGTATACAAGTGATATTGGGTGCATGTTCGCATTTCTAATACTTTATCTGCATAATAAAATATGCACAAGTGAATAAATGGCTTTAGCAGATGATCAGATACAAGTAAAGGTGCTTATATTGCAAACCCAAAATCTGTACATTTTACAGACAGCTTACTAAAACATAAACGACTGCTGAGATGGAGGAACTAAATGCCCTCTCGCACGATACCGTCTCTAAATTTATCGCAAGTTGGGCCTGCTGCACACATTTTCAAACCAGGACAAAATATGCCCAGATTATGTATGCTAATCCCAGTTGCAGAGGAACTTCAATCAGACTTTAAAAGTTGTAGAAAAAAATACATGCAAAACCTTGATAATGTTACCACTTTATTGTTGTATCACACTGACCAAAAATGTCATGGAGACCAATTTAACTGTGGGCAGCTGAAGCCAGCGCCCTCAGTTTTCTGGGGAATTCATGACGCTTCTCTATGGTGCACAGTGAGTTCGCACATGCGCAGTACACATTGGAGTCCGCTCTTGCGCACTACACATTGGGGTTTATTTACTAAAGCTGGAGAGTGCCAAATCACTTCCTCAAACTCAACCTATCCAAAACCGAGCTCATGATATTTCCTCCCTCAGGTGCCACTTCCCCTGATTTCCCTGTCAATATCAACGGCTCAACTATCAACCCATCTCCCCACGCCAAGGTCCTAGGTGTGATCCTGGACTCTGAACTAACCTTTCGACCCCACATTCTATCACTATCCAAAGCTTGCCGCCTCAGTCTTCGCAACATCTCCAAGATACGCCCCTTCCTAACCAATGACACCACAAAGCTTCTAATCCACTCCCTGGTCATCTCCCGCCTCGATTACTGCAACTCCCTCCTCATTGGTTTACCTCTAAATAGGCTATCCCCACTTCAGTCCATCATGAACGCTGCTGCCAGGCTCATCCACCACTCAAACCGCTCAGCGTCTGCCACACCCCTCTGCCAATCTCTCCATTGGCTGCCACTCAGTCACCGAATTAAATTTAAGATACTAACTATAACTTACAAAGCCATCCACAACCTGGCCCCCAGCTACATCTCTAACCTAGTCACAAAATACCAACCTAATCGTTCTCTTCGCTCCTCCCAAGACCTCCTGCTCTCAAACTCCCTTGTCACCTCATCCCATGCTCGCCTTCAGGACTTCTCCAGAGCCTCCCCCATCCTCTGGAATGCTCTACCCCATTCCGTCCGATTTTCTCCTACTTTATCCACTTTCAGACGATCCCTGAAAACTCATCTCTTCAGAGAAGCCTATCTGGCCCCCACCTAACAACTGTACATTTATCTTCTCAATCAGCACATCACCCACTGTTATTACCTCTTGTATCTCTTGACCTTTCCTCTTAGATTGTAAGCTCTAAGGAGCAGGGCCCTCTGATTCCTACTGTATCAAAGTGTATTGTATTTGTACTGTCTACCCTCAAGTTGTAAAGAGCTACGTAAACTGTTGGCGCTATATAAATACTGTATAATAATAATATAATAAAAATCAGGCTTCTGCATGGAAACCATTTAGCTTCCAGGTTTTATTGACAAAGCTTAATTGAACATACTGAGGTTAGAAGCTGATCGGCTACCATGCACAGCTGCACCAGATTCTGAGTCCACCAGTTTTATTAAATCAACCCCGTTGTCTCCATCCGTTCTTTGCCTGTCTCCGCCCATCTCTGCCTGTCCTCCGCCATCCCCCCCAGTTTTTCTCCCCCTCCTTCAGCTTTCCTCCGCACTCCTACAGCTCTTCTCTGCCCTCCTCCAGCTCCTCTCCGCTCCCTCTTCCAGCTCTCCTCCCCTCACAAAAAAAAAAAAAAAAAAAGCCTGAAAACTGCTGGGATTGCCGACGAAAATATCCCAGTAGAGTTTGACGTCATTCGCCTACAAGGGGGAGGCAGTAAGCGGAGAGGAACCATGAATAAAGAAGTTATTTGGATCTAGAATATTTTTTTTTATCCATTGGTATTCAAAGAGGGGGAGAGAATGCTATTAGAAGGAAGTTTAAAAATAGACAAAAATGCACTGTGACCCCTTCACTGCATGCCAACACTTCTGGCTTGAAGACCTCACTGCCCTAAACATGGGGGTCAAAAGTGGGGAGTTGGGGAAACCATGTTCTTTCTCTCACCCCCCTTCTCTCCCCTCCTTTCCTCTCATTAGCCCCCTTTATCCCTCCCTACAATCCCCTCCTGCTCCCTCACCCTTCCTTTTTCCCCTTCTCCCCTTTTTTTACTCTCTTATTCCTGCCTCCTCACTTCTTCCGTGGTCAGGCTTATAACCCCAATTAGTGCTGCCTTCTGGCCTGTCATCTCTATTGAAGTAAACCTATATAAAAACGAGGCTCCATATATTTGTTTACTCCTTTAGCAACTTACCCTTATCCTGATACTTGGGCTCTTTTCATCCCCTCCCCTCTGGTACCAAGACTCCAGCTCAATACACGCCATCTGTAGTTATTATTTAGATTACTTTTCTTCAAAAAGATTCAAAACATTGGATATGATTTTAAGCACTCACTCCTATTGCTGCCTTTGGAAACCTATGGGAAATCTATGTATTCACATTATGATGCGTACTGTTCGTACAGAATGGTTATCATTGGTTTCTTTTGTTACACTTCTGCGATCACCTAGGCCCTTTGGCCCATGTGTATGTATTCTTTTTCTAATAAAGTATTTGTGGATTTAAATATAAATAACAGCTCAAAATATTTGTGGACATCACCAACATTTAAACGGCCATAATTGTAACATTTTGCTATTTAAAACTAAATTGATAGGTCAGTCCACCCTTTAATACTTTACTTACTGGAGGCAGCTGGTGGACTGAATCAGCCCCCTAGCTTCCTATATGCCTTGGACACTCGAACAGTGAGATCTCATTGCCATAAATGTTCTTGCACATCAGAAAGAGCACTTGCTCACCTGTGTGTGTTCTAGCTCCCCCTGTTACATCCTCCATAATATTACATTTCAGTATGGACAGTTGAAACCCCCATAATGGTCATGGCAGGTACAGTGCCTTCAAAAAGGATTCACACACCTTGAAATTTTCCACATTTTGTCATGTTACAACCAAAAACATAAATGTATTTTGTTGATGGACCAACACAAAGTGGCGGGAAGGAAAATGATAAATGGTTTTCATTTTTTTTTTTTACAAAGAAATATGTGAAAAGTGTGGTGTGCATTTGTATTCAGCCCCCCTGAGTCAATACTTTGTAGAACCACCTTTGGCTGCAATTACAGCTACAAGTCTTTTTGGGGATGTCTCTACCAGCTTTGCACATCTAGAGAGAGTGACATTTTTGCCCATTCTTCTTTGCAAAATAGCTCAAGCTCTGTCAGATTGGATGGAGAGCAACTGTGAACAGCAATTTTCAAGTCTTGCCATGGATTCTCATTTGGATTTAGGTCTGGACTTTGACTTGGTCATTCTAACACTGTATGTTGGCCTAGGATTCCTCAAAGATAAGTTTAACTCTGGAACAAAATCGGAAGCATCAACTGGGGATGAACTGATCATTTAAAATTCTAATACATAGGAATACCAGAAATAAAATGAAACATTGCATGCCTGAGGGATTCAGCTAAAATTCTAAAATACTCAAGGAACCCTTGGACACCCCAACTAAGGTGACGTTGAATTGATCCACAGTAAATATATGACTACAGGCAAGGGTGTAGCTAAAGACCTAAAAAGCTCTCATGATTGTTTCTGCTCTCCTTTTCTCTTTACTTTAATGCTCTTTCTTCCTTCCCTCTTTTTTTTCCACTATCAGAGTCTTTTCCTCTCCTATAATACTTCATAATTTCTCACTCGTAGGTAGAGAGTCAGTCTATCTGCCTGTTGTTCGGCCTGGCTGTACCACAAGATACAAAACATCCCTTTGTAGCTACCCTATGCAGTAGACAAGAGCAGTAATCAATCTTACCCCATGTAGAAGGTCCCAGGTCACTTGGCTGGAGCCTTAGGCAATCGCCTTTGCTGCTGTCAGGGCCTAAAAGTGCCCTTCATTTTTTAACAAAGCTGTCATGCTTTCCCATCTGAGAACATTAAATGATAAGGACTTGGCTATGAGTCTCACATGTGATAGCAACTGGGTCCCCGCATTCTATACAGCCCTTCTTGGCTCATTTTAGTTTTAGAATTGGCATACCTTCTTCATTTCCTCACTCTGTATCTCTATATAAGTCAACACCTTGGCTGTAGAATAAGGCGAGTTTTGGCATTGTTTCATTTAAATTTGTAACTGTGACTGGCGCTTCCTCCCCTTCGGACAGTATCATAAAAGAAAGGAGGTGATACATAAACCTTGTCTTTTATATTGTTTATTTTATCATCTCTTGTGGTTAATCCCAAGTAATTAATAATAATTGTGTCCTAAAAATGCCTTTTATGTATTCTCACAGTTATTGTGTGTTGTATTTATTTTATGTCTCCTATCTTACTTTATTATGACATCTGTAAAATCCCACTTGTTTTTCTGCTCTAGCTAGAAATAAGAAATATCCCCATGGGAAATAATTTATCTCCTACTATTAGACTGATAGGCAGAACAGAATAGAATGGTTTGTGTACTAAAAACAAAATTGTATTAATTTACTGTACATGTGGCTTCACGGAATCAGATAGCTACCTTTTTTTAAGTTGAGTTGGTGCAGACCTGCTGAAAGTTGAAATTAAGCTAATAATATAGTACCTGCTCTGTAAGCAAATGGACAGAAGCAGGTATTACTTAGGTTTCTTACAGAATAGAGAGAGCCCTGGGAGTTGTGTTGTTCACTAGTAGACCCATTTGCAGACAGAATGGTGGTGGGTAGTTTTTTCTTTTGTTTAAATGCATATATACACTATATTGTCAAAATTGGGACGCCTAACTTTACACGCCTATGAATTTTAATGGCGTCCCAGTCTTAGTCCGTAGGGTTCAATATTGAGATGACCCACCCTTTGCAGCTATAATAGCTTCAACTCTTCTGGGAAGGCTGTCCACAAGGCAGGGCCATCTTAATAGCATCATGGGCCCCTGGGGAAAGTAATGCTATGGGGCCCCTACAAGCTTGCCCAATTTTCGCACCTACTCCTAAGAATTAAAGTACAATATTTTCTACTACTCTACGCTCGCAGCCTCCCTCACATCTGTACGCTCGCAGCTCCCCTTCACACCTTTACGCTCTCAGCCCCCTTCACATCTGTACGCTCTGCAGCCCCCTCACACCTATATGCTCGCAGCCCCCCTCACACCTGTACGTTCTCAGCCCCCCTCACACCTGTACGCTCGCAGCCCCCTCACACCTGTACGCTCGCAGCCCCCCTCACACCTGTACGCTCTCAGCCCCCCTCACACCTGTACAATCGCAGCCCCCCTCACATCTGTACGCTTGCAGCCCGCTCACACCTGTACGCTCTCAGCCCCCCTTCACACCTTCACGCTCGCAGCCCCCCTCACACCTGTATGCTCGCAGCCCCCCTCACACCTGTACGCTTGCAGCTCCCCTCACACCTGTACGCTTGCAGCCCGCTCACACCTGTACGCTTGCAGCCCCCCTCACACCTGTACGCTTGCAGCCCGCTCACACCTGTACGCTTGCAGCCCCCCTCACACCTTTACGCTCTCAGTTCCCCTCACACCTGTACACTCGCAGCTCCCCTCACACCTGTACACTCGCAGCTCCCATCACACTTGTATGCTCGCAGCTCCCCTCACACCTGTACACTCGCAGCTCCCCTCATGTGTATATATGACACACACATACGTACACAGACACACATACACATGTACACAGACACACATGTACACAGGCACACACACATACACACACAAATGTACACAGGCACACACACACACATGTACACAGACACACACACATGTACACAGACACACACATGTACACAGGCACACACACACGTGCACAGGCACACACACATACACACACACACATGTACACAGGCACACACACACATGTACACAGACACACACACACATGTACACAGGCACACACACATGTACACAGGCACACACACACATGTACACAGGCACACACACACACGTGCACAGGCACACACACATACACACACACATGTACACAGGCACACACACACATGTACACAGACACACACACACATGTACACAGACACACACACATGTACACAGGCACACACACACACGTGCACAGGCACACACACATACACACACACATGTACACAGGCACACACACACATGTACACAGACACACACACACATGTACACAGGCACACACACATGTACACAGGCACACACACACATGTACACAGGCACACACACACACGTGCACAGGCACACACACATACACACACACATGTACACAGGCACACACACACACATGTACACAGACACACACACACATGCACACAGACACACACATGTAAACAGACACACACACATGTACACAGACACACACATGTACACAGACACATGTACACAGACACACACATGTAAACAGACACACACACACACATATAGGACACACCCCCCCCCCTCACTTGTAGAACAGCCCTTAGTTGTTAGGTGGTGTTCCTTGTCCCAGCTCTTGTGCAGGACACACGAGGGGTGCACATGCAGGAATTTAACAGAGGAGGCAGCAAAGAGCCCGATGTCAGCTCAATGACACTCAAACACATTCGGAAAGCCAGCGCAGCCAGGGAGCTCTCCTGCACCCGCCCCTGCCTTCTCCCATCCATTCTCCCAGACTTTAAGCCACTTTATCCTTTATTGTTACCCTTTTTCTGACACTGTTATAAATTACGTCGGTGGCAGTATAATATTTCTCCCGACTGTCGGCTAGTGGCCGATCACATCTACGTCTGTATGCGATATGCGTTTGCTACCTTTTTACTCTACACAATCTCATCTTATTTTCCAAAAAACAATAATCAAGGATTAAAATGTATTAAAATGTATTTCAGTGTATTTTTTTTACTGAAAATATAGATTTGATAAACAGTCGTGCTAACATTGTGAGACATAATAAAAATTTCAGTTACCATCATTTTATTTAATAAATCCTCTTTGCTCAGAAAATATGTCATGTTTGGGGTGTTTTAGGAATTTAAAAGTCGGAAAAGGGGAATTAAATTAAGAATAAAAATGAAAAAAAAAGTAATTAAAAGATTATTTTAAAAAAGTATGACTCTGGCAGTGAAAGGATTAAAAGTTTGCGTTTAGTTCTCTATACTCCACAACAGCAATGACTAAAATAAAATATATTTCCACTTTTTTTTTTTTTTTTAAACCAATTTATTTTGTATCTGTATTTGGCTCTTTTACATTTTACATTTTAATTTGACAGCATCTGACACATATTATCACCAGTATTAACGTAATATGGGTAATTAAACGTTTTATTGTCCATAAAGTCATTAAATGTATTTTACCTAGAACATTTTGCCACACACATTTATACACACCTCTAATTACATTCATGTGCTAAATAAAATTTTATACTTTATTGTTGCAACAAAGGATATTCAGCCAAGTGTATCACATTCATGGTCGGATCTTGGAGAATTTTCTCCGTAATTAAACATGTTCCGCTGAAGATCATTTAAATCATCGAATACGTGTTGAGAGCCTAATCACCCAGCTGGTGTTGATGCTAAATTTGTAAGATCAAGTACTGAGATCACCAAAAAAATATGTATCACTATGCACGATACAATTCAGATTATTAACCCTTTCCAGACAGCAGGAGCCGGCCTCCTTAAAAATCTTAACGCTGTTAGGTTTTACATGGGCTCCCCGGTCATGGGATCACTGATTGGCTTCCACAGTGATACCATAATTGGGAGCCTATGCCGCAAACTCCCTATTGGAAACAGTGACCAGAAGATGTTGGCAACAGCACAGTCACAGTAGTGGGGGCGCCAAGTAAGCGTGATCCAAGAATACAACAGTGACATTACCTGTATGCATACCATATATGTGGCAGCCTGGTGTAAAAGCTCACAGCTGTGCTACCATATGCATATGACTGGTGGGAGATGGTTAAAGTTTAACTCTAAAATAGTGAAGAAAAAAGTTGCGCTACCAATAGCCAAAACTCTTTTGTTTTGTATAAAGTGTGGTAGGGTTAGAACCCCGGTCTGGTTTACATTGCCATGCGTGTATCTGTAATTCTGAGCAGTTATGTACAAACTCATCAAAAGCGTGTAGGCGGGTGCAGTCTGTATTTCACACTGTAGGTTGTGCTCCACCGGAGAGGCAATGGAGAAGGGGAAGGAAGTTGTGAGGAACTTGGTTGCTCCATGATTTCCTACGGTCACAGGGAGACAGCTGTCCGATTGGGCACTGGCAACCCACGTGACTTCATCGGCCATCTTGGGTCAGGCAGAGTCTATTTAAGACTCCAGCTTCCGGGTTTGGCGCATTTTATGCGAGTTTCTATTGTAGGGACAGGTTCCCTGTCTGGCAGGGACAGTGCTTAGAGATAGGGAAAGGTTTCGGAGAAGGAGGGACAATGCAGGGACCATGTCTACCTCCCTTTAGGAAGCCTCCCCTTTGGGTGTGGATGGGCCAGGCTGCATTCCGCTCCTCGTTGCAGATGCTATCGGCTCCTTTTTAAGACTACAGACCACTGTTACAGTCATGCCTACCTGCTGGTCCCATTTGTACTGTGTTGAACCTTTCTACAATACAGTATATTGCTCTTGCCTATATTGGACTCTGTGGGGTTGATTTACTAAAGGCAAATAGACTGTGCACTTTGCAAAGTGCAGTTGCACTCTGTAAATGTAGTTGCCCCAGAGCTTAGTAAATAAGGTAAAGCTTTGCTTTGTAAAGAGTACCTAATCACGTGTAAGGAAAATGAAAAAAAAAATACAGCATTTTTGCTTGCACATGATTGGATGATAGATGTCACCAGAGCTTCTGCTCATTCACTAAGCTCTGAAGCAACTGCACTTGCAGAGTGCAACTACACTTTGCAAAGTGCACAGCCTATTTGACTTCAGTAAATCAACCCCTGTTTGTTTATTGCCCCTCTGCACCTTGCTCACAGGCTTCTGTGTAAGAACTTTTTGGACTCTTTCAGCTACTGGCCAAGTTGAAACACTGTTTACCTAGATTTAGCTTTTATGGTGTCCTGGATCCTCTCTTGGTCCACAATATGCACACAGGGTCAGGTGATAAACATACCCTTCACTTCTAGCAGTCAGACCACTTGAGCTATTCCATTCCCGACTCATCAAACCATGTCTTTGTCAACTTCTGTAACAACATTGGAGGTGCACCACTGTCAAAAACAGTCTTTCTCGATCTTTTTAAAATGTAGGAACCTATGAAATAACTTTCCAGTCTCAGGGAACCTCTGCTAATACTCTATGGTACGTTAGTGGTATGGTCACTTGAAAGGATGTTCATTACATTTGTGGTCATTGGAAAGAATCCCCCCTTACAGATAGCTAAAAAGATCAATGCTGACAGTAGTTACTTATCTAAGAGGCAAGGATTGTTCATTGCTCAAGGAACCCATAGCAACCTATGGAGGAACCATAGGGTTCCATGGAACCCTGGTTGAGAAAGGCTGGTCTAAAATGTCTTTATTTGGTGTAGAATTAACACGACCCTTCATTGGAAACACTAAAGCCTCATACACACGATCGGATTGTTGGCCAACAAAACCGTGGACTTTTGTCCAAAGGGCGTTGGCCCAAACTTGGCTTGCATACACACGGCCACACACTTGTTGGCCAACAAATATGAACGTAGTGACGTACTACGTTGTTTTTCAGCTCTTTATCGCCACCCTTTGGGCCCCTTCTGCTAATTTCATGTTAGTAGAAGTTTGGTAAATGTTGATCCGCGCTCTTCTTTTCGCACTTTTCATTTCGCACTTTTCATTTTGCGCTTTTCAGTTCGTGCTTTTCAGTTCGTTTCTGAACGGCCGTTCGTCAACCAGACATGTTGCGGAATCGGAGGAGATAACGTGTTATTTATTATTGGCCTTGGAGTTATCGCTTTGACATAATTTTTTTGGTTGAATAATGATTTGATTTGGTATATTTTCTATATTTTTATATAGAATGCACTTTCTGCTTAGGTTCTATTGGGAGATAGCATGTCTAATTTTATTTGTTTTCCTTTTTAATGCACAATAAAAAAAATTGTGGAGAATAATACATTTTGGGAGTAGGCAGTTACATTTTAAAAAATACAATGTAAAATTAACAAGGGACACCAACATAGTTGTATCTTTGATCTTAAAAGCTAGGGGATAGTGGTGTTGTGGTAACTTGCCCAAATAAAAAAAAAATTTAAAAAAAGCATAATAATATTATTCTTGATATCACTAGAAAAAAAAGCCTTTGAAAATTCATTTGCAATAACTCCATCAGTATCACCAACAAAGCAGCTTCATTATTATTCCACTGCATTTCGAGATTTTATAATTTGCCACGTCACAAATGTTAATTCTCCATTACGAACACTAGTTTACAAGATCGACTGCTTTTGGCTCGTCCTTGCTTCCGAGCATGCATGTTTGTACTTTGGACTTTTGTCTGATGGACTTGTGTACACACGATCGGAAAATCCGACAACACACATTTGTTGGCGGAAAATTTAAAAAACCTGCCAGCCAATATTTGTTGGCAGAAAGTCCGACAACAATTGTCCGATGGAGCATAAACACGGTCGGATTTTCCGCCAACAGCCTGACATCGAAACATTTCCCGTCGGAATATCCGATCGTGTGTATGGGCCTTCAAACTCAATAATTTGGAGGGCTCTCCACATATATTAGTTGTAATGGTCAGGTGCCTTTGGTCATATTCAGTAATATAAATGGAAAAAAAATGTTGTTCTTCTACATCTATCTGGAGCTTCATTTGTGCAAAATAATGATTTTTTTTTAGTCCTGGCTTATTGCTGTAACTTACCTCTTCATTCACATTTCTCTTTCCCTGATCATATAAGAGCCATAGAGCACAATTTTCAATAACAAACTTCCACCCTTTTCATCTTTTTTTTTTTTTGATAACCCCATCATTTTTCATGTAGAAGAGAATAATCTCCATTCGCCACATTTTGACATATAAGCCGCAATTCTCCTTTATGAACCTAAATGTCTGCGTTGTATCGGAATCACAGGTATTTTATTAGGATGGCACCGTGCTGAGATCGAGCTGAACCCATCTTAAACAGTTGTACTGTAGGAGTATTGTAAAAGATAGATAAAAATAAAACCTTTATACGTGTCGAAATAAACTGCTTTTAACCTGGACGGAGTAAAGTAAAATAAAAAAAAAAAAAACACAAATGAATGAACATCTGCACTTCGGGTATTTTAATGATCTCTCCCCATGCAACAGTTCAACAAATCTTGGAAAAATGATACAGCTCGAGATAAATTGAATCAAGATCCGGGATTGGCTTCATATCTCGCGGTCTCCATATAACAAGGTATTTGCCCAACTCTCGGCATTCCACAAGTGAGAACACTCTGCAGAGACTGTGCCAATTCAATGCTGAGATAGGCGCTTACTGACTTCTCATGATATATTTAATAGGGACCTTGGGCCGTTTGGGGTGCGGTTATGTGAAACGCTGAATAGTTTACAGATAGGGAATTGTATCAGTTTCCATGTACATTAAACTCCCCCCCATACCCCCAAATCACTCCATTTTCTGAGAATATATTGATTTATGACTTGCTAGGTGTACTTGTTTATGACCATGGTGTCATCAACCTTTGATAAACAAAGCAATGCAGTCAAATTGTCACTAGGGTAACGGGGAGGGGGTGAAATGCGTAAAAGGTGCAGAATAGCTATTAGTAACAACCAAAAAAACAAGCAAATGAACAATGAATCTATATGCAAACTTAAAATGATATGACTTTTTTTGTTGTTTTAAAGGAAATGTAGAGTTTTTATGAAAAAGCACAATGCAAATCGCGTTTTTTTTTTTCAGTTTTTTTTTTTTCGTTTTTGTTTCTTTTTTTTTTCTTTTGCACATAGTTGGGTAAGCAAATACAGCTTAGGGCTTTTTCAGATGGGCTGCCAGGGGATAGTATAACAGGTGGCTGAGCCACTGACTGAATCCTGACTGACAATGAACATTGTATTCAGACAGAAGAGGGCAAAATTGGGAATCCTATCAGGGACAAACAAGAATCCCAATGTAAGTCATTATATTGACAAAATCTATATCTATTTTCTGTGGCATTTATTAAAACTTGGTTTACCCTAATCAGCTCTATTTAAAGCAAAACGTCTCTCAGAAAGTGAAGTCCTGCAGTTTTGCTCCCTCCCAGCCTGTAACTGAATTACAGGTTTTTTTTGGGGGGGGGGGGACAAGTACCAATTTCTATGGCATGCTCTCCCACTTCTGCAGTCCTCATCTAGATGAGGATGACGTCCCTTGCCCTGCCCCTTCCCCTCCCACAGCCTCCTTGGGCATGTCACATGTCCCAGGAGTAGGGATGGGCAGAACAGCCCCCTGTTCGGTTCACAGCAGAACTCCTGAGCAGGGGAAATGTTCTAACCCAAACAGCGAACCCCATTGATGTCTATTGGAGCCGAACAGGGAAAATTAAAAGTGCCCATTTTTAAGGCTTATATGCAACTAATTGCCCATAAAAGGGGTATGGGGGTCTGAGTACTGCCCTGGGGGACATGTATCAATATATATATATATTTTTTTTTTAAACAATTGTTTTTGCAGGAGCAGTGATTTTAATTATGCTTAAAGTGCAACAATAAAATGAAAAATTCCTTTAACTATGGTGCCTAGGGGGTCCCCTTAATGTGCCTGTAAAGTGGCGCATCTGTAGCATGCATAAAACATGCTGCAGAAAAATGAAATTTCTAAAAAAAACAAAAAAAAAAGTCAAATCACATTTAAAATGACTCGTGGTTGCATTTGCAGGCACCCGGCTATTGAAAAAATAAATAAAAAAACAGCGTGGGCCCCCCAGTCCATACCAGACCCTTAGGGTCTGATTTGGATTTGGAGGGGAACCCCACGCCCCATGGGGACAAGGGCCTCTTCCCGACAACCCTGGGCTGTGGTTGTCAAGGTCTGCGGGCGGGGGGATTTTTTTTCTTTTTTCGGGGGGGTCGGCAGGTGGATCTACATTGATTGATTGATTTAATAAAGTATTTGTCAAAAACTGTCTCTTGTGTTTATTACTTTTTGACACTTTTTTGGTGAATGGGTAGGCGTGCTATATACCCTACCCGATACTCATTCACTGGGGGGGGGGCGGGATCTGGGGGCCCCACTTGGTAACCACTTGCCCGACCAGCCATGGTTGGTATACGGCGGCAGGTCGGCACGTTCCTGCAAATTGCAGTAGGTGTACGTCGGAGGACCCAATGCATGTTCCCAAGGGCCGTGATGTCCAGGAACAGGGACAAGAACGGGGATCTGTCAATGTAAATAGACAGATATCTGTTCTGACAGGGGAGTTAGAAAGAGATCTGCTGTTCCTAGTGATTAGGAACAGCGATCTTTCTCCTCCTCCAGTCAGCCCAGCCCAGTTAGAAACACTACCAGGGAACGCACATAACCCCTTGATCGCCCCCTAGTGTTAACCCCGTCCCTACCAGTGACATTTTTACAGTAATCAGTGGCTATTTTTAGCTCTGATTGCTGTATAAATGTCAATATTCCCAAAAAAGTGTTAAAAGTTTCCGATCTGTCTGCCGCAATGTCGCAGTCCCGCTAAAAATCGCAGATCACCGCCAATACTAGTAAAAAAAAAGAAATAGTAAAAATGCCATAAATATATCCCCTATTTTGTAGACGCTGTAACTTTTGCGCAAACCAATCAATATACGCTTATTGCGATTTTTTTTTTACCAAATATATGTAGAATACATATTGGCCTAAACTGATGAAGAAATTTTTATTTTTATTTTTTTTTTAAATTGGGACATTTATTATAGCAAAAAGTGAAAAATATTGTTTTCTTTTCAAAATTGTCGCTCTTTTTTTGTTTATAGCGCAAAAAATAAAAACCGCAGAGGTGATAATATCACCAAAAGAAACCTCTATTCGTGGGGAAAAAAATAACGTCAATTTTGTTAGGGTACAACGTCGCACGACCGCACAATTGTCAGGTAAAGTTTCGCAAGAAATGGCCTGGTCATTAAGGGGGAAAATCTTCCGGTCTGTAAGTGATTAAAGGGGGGCTTCCAGATTTTGATAAGCCCCCCGCCTGCAGACCCCAATAACCAGAGCCTTATCCCCCCCCTTTCCTGACCTGCTAGGCAGCAAGCCCGGAAAAGGGTCTAGTATCGATTCTCAGGGGGACCCCACGCTGTTTTTTTTCTTTATTTTTTAACCGCCACTTTTTTTTTATTATTGTTAAGCTGTCAGCGGGGAAATCCATTGACAGCTGATGACTCATTGGTTGTTAAGGATGAATCGGCTAGCTTCCCGGCCCCGCTCCTTAACAACCAGTGTACACTGTGCCTTGATTGAGCAAAGTTTTGCCCAAACAGGGTACAGAATGCACTGTGCTGCGCTCAGTGCATTGCAGGGTGTTCATCTGGATGAACACCCGGCGAACACCCTGCAAATTCAGGTGTTCGGCAAATGGCCGAACAGGCAAATGTTTTGCCCAAACTGATGCTCGGGCTGAACCGTTCGCCCATCCCTACCCAGGAGGCTGCAGGACCATTCACAATGCACCATGTGTGCTAGCGCATGTCCAGTGGGGAGCCGGCTGTGGTTTCTCAGCCCCACAGTGGTATAATAACTGGCCCATTCACTTGTAAATACCTGATTTTTAAAAGTCAGCAGCTACAGTATTTGTAGCTGCTGATTTAAAAAAAAAAAGGTTCCTCTTTAACTCCTTGCTTCCAAATTCCTCCTCGCTAAAATTTTTTAGCCAATGTAGGTTTTGTTTGTTTTTTCATTTATGTTTGCTTTGTAGTTTTCTTTCTTTTCTTTTCTTTCATTGCACTGACTAAAATAAAGTACTAAACATTTACAAAATAGAAAAAATCCTCTTTTTTAACTTTCTGGTGTCTTTCTATCTTAAAGCATTCTTCCACTTCTGTAGTCAAATTTGAGAAAACCTTACTATATGTTTGTTATGTGTTCCCACACAGCATACCTAAAATGTATTTTTTAAATATGTCTTACTATTTAGATGTTTCTCAGGAGGTGTCATGACTGACTGCAAGGTTTTTTAAACAATGCACAAGCGCGGGAGCTGCTATTCACGGCACAACTCTGAAGGAATGGCATGGGCATGCCGTTCCCTCAGAGCGCACGCGCCAATGACGTCACCGGACCATTCTCAAGTAAACAGCTCCTAAACGGTGCACGTTTAGGAGATATTTACTGTACCTAGTAAACATCTAGTAGAGTTAGCACACCACATAATAAAAATGCTTTAGCGATAAAGTTGTCATATATATAGATATATCTATCTATATATATATAGATATATATAGATAGATATATCTATCTATATATATATAGATATATCTATCTATATATATATAGATAGATATATCTATATATATATATATATACATATACACAGTATCTCACAAAAGTGAGTACACCCCTCACATTTTTGTAAATACTTTATTATATCTTTTAATGTGACAACACTGAAGAAATTACACTTTGCTACACTGTAAAGTAGTGAGTGTACAGCTTGTATAACAGTGTAAATTTGCTGTCCCCTCAAAATAACTCAACAAACAGCCATTAATGCCTAAACCGCTGGCAAAAAAAGTGAGTACATCCCTACGTGAAAATGTCCAAATTGGGTCCAAAGTGTCAATATTTTGTGTGGCCACCATCATTTTCCAGCACTGCCTTAACCCTCTAGGGCATGGAGTTCACCAGAGCTTCACAGGTTGCCACTGGAGTCCTCTTCCACTTTTCCATGACATCATCACGGAGCTGGTGGATGTTGGAGACCTTGCGCTCCTCCACCTTCCGTTTGAGGATGCCCCACAGATACTCAATAGGGTTTAGGTCTGGAGACATGCTTGGCCAGTCCATCACCTTTACCCTCAGCTTCTTTTGCAAGGTAGTGGTCATCTTGGAGGTGTGTTTGGGGTCATTATCATGGTGAAATACTGCCCTGTGGCCCAGTCTCCGAAGGGAGGGGATCATGCTCTGCTTCAGTATGTCACAGTGCATGTTGGCATTCATGGTTCCCTCAATGAACTGTAGCTCCCCAGTGCCAGCAACACTCATGCAGCCCCAGACAATGACACTCCCACCACCAGGCTTGACTGTAGCAAGACACACTTGTCTTTGTACTCCTCACCTGTTTGCCGCCACACACGCTTAATACCATCTGAACCAAATAAGTTTATCTTGGTCTCATCAGACCACAGGACATGGTTCCAGTAATCCACGCCCTTGACTTGCTTGGCTTCAGCAAACTGTTTGCAGGCTTTCTTTTGCATCATCTTTAGAAGAGGCTTCCTTCTGGGATGACAGCCATGCCGACCAATTTGATGCAGTGTGCGGTGTAGGGTCTGAGCACTGACAGGCTGACCCCCCACCAATTCAACCTCTGCAGCAATGCTGGCAGCACTCATACGTCTATTTCCCAAAGACAACCTCTGGATATAACGCTGAGCATGTGCACTCAACTTCTTTGGTCGACCATGGTAAGGCCTGTTCTGAGCGGAACCTGTCCTGTTAAACCGCTGTATGGTCTTGGCCACCATGCTGCAGCTCAGTTTCAGGGTCTTGGCAATGTTCTTTTAGCCTAGGCCATCTTTATGTAGAGCGACAATTCCTTTTTTCAGATCCTCAGAGAGTTTTTTGCCATGAGGTGCCAGTGACCAGTATGAGAGAGTGAGAGCGATAACACCGAATTTAACACACCTGCTCCCCATTCACACCTGAGACCTTGTAACACTAGCAAGTCACATGACACCGGGCAGGGAAAATGGCTAATTGGGCCAAATTTGGACATTTTCACTTAGGGGTGTACTCACTTTTGTTATCAGTGGTTTAGACATTATGGTTGTGTGTTGAGCTATTTTGAGGGGACAGCAAATTTACACTGTTATACAAGTTGTACACTCACTACTTTACATTGTAGCGGTAGCAAAGTGTCATTTCTTCAGTGTTGTCACATGAAAAGATATAATAAAATATTTACAAAAATGTGAGGGGTGTACTCACTTTTGTGAGATACTGTGTGTGTATATATATATATATATATATATATATATATATATATATATATATGTATATACAAATTATACAATAGGTACTAATATCCAAGTACGTCACATCAAGCACAATAAAGCATAGGTATTCCCTTTACAGATAATGCCAACCATCAAAAATATATGCATGTATATAGGGACACTGAGCACCACTAGCAGCTAATTACATAAAGTAGGTCTTATCCCAATTGGGCTGCAAAAGTAAAAACATTTTAAAGAGGAACTTCACTTAAAATGGGAAGTTCCACTATTAACACCCCACCCCCTGTATTGGATTTTTTTTTCTAGTTTTGACAGGTACCCGCTCCTACTTACACTCGATTGCCTAGGCGATCCGAGTAGAAGTTTGCACCCTGGCCTCAACCTCCTGGAGGCTATGGGTCAATTGAGAAAGAGCATCCAGATGCCAGCACCAGGAAACCAAAGACCGGGTAAAAACTGACCTGGGTGAGGGCAGCACTGGATTCCTGAACTGGTAAGTGCATGTTTATTAAAAGTCAGCAGATACAGTATTTGTAGCTGCTGACTTTAAATATTTCTTCTAGTGTGAAGTTCCTTTTTAAGCCTGCTTTAAAAAATTTTGCAAACAAGCAAAAAAACAGAAGGATACAATAAACTGTCTATATTATTCTGCTTTATCCATTTTGCTGTAGGAATATGGCCTATATGATGAATGACTAAACTGAAGTAAACTAATTGAACAGTGCCAGGTCATTTTGACTAATGGAAAAACTGATAACCAGCCATCCAGCTACTTGGATAAAGGTCAAAAAGGATCTAAGACTATTTGGCCTTGGGCTCCATCCTTGAACACATTTTTAGAACTGTCCAAATTTTTCAAAACGCATTTACGTGCAGTATCTCACAAGAGGTACACAGGAGCAGCAAATATATAGTGGTGTGTGGGCGATTTATCTACACAGGTGCATATAGAATAATGTGCCCTTCTAATGTACTGTATTACAGACTGGGACTTGTTAAGTAAGGGATTTACATTATTTATGTTTGAATTATGGAACTGCCTGTCTGTGTGCCTGAAATCCCATTTTTGCATCTATCAAATTTATTATTGCATCTTTATTCTTTTTGCACTAGCTATTCATCTCAAATCTTCAATTTTTAAAAAAAAACTAAAGTGTTTTTGAAAAGACTGCCAGCACTACCTTTATGTTTCTGGCAGAGTCCACTAGTCCACGCATTCGGGTCTATTGTAAGCACAGCAGCTGGCCTGAAAGAGAGAATCCACGGAGCTTAGACTTTTCAAGAATGCATAAAGCTGGAAATATGACTGTTTAATAAAAAGCAGTTCATATTTACCTAAATAAAAGGAAATATATTTTTAACACTGAACATTATAAATAAAGTTGATTTAAAAATGTGTTTATTGAAATAAAGAGATAAAAAAAACTCATGTTTCCTTAAAAGTCTCTCTTTAGCCCAAACTTTTTTAATCGTCTACCCCGATTTTCAGGGAGCCTGATGGTGACTACCAGAGGTAGGGAGGGCTGACATAATTCCTCAGTGTGCAGGGTATTAGGCATGGTGGATGATGAACAAGAAAGAAAGTTGGGCTCCAGTCACCTTTATGCTTAAACAGAATAGAAGTTTATTTCTCAGAACAGGAAAAATGTGGGAGAGAGGGGATAGGGCACAGGACACCCTTAGTAATGATCAGCAACAGGTAGATTGGCAGACTCCTTAAACAAAAATAGGCAGACAGCAGTACAGGGAATAGAGCATCTAAGCTGAACCGGCACATCTGTACTTTGTAGGATAGGCTGTCTCTTCTAGTAACTGAACTTTACTCACAGCATCATACACAGATTCTCTTGGATGAGTTCTCTCTTGAAGTCCTCCCACCCACTTCATAGCCTCCAGCTCATGAAGAGTCCCCTCTGGAGCTTCCATAGAACTCCATCCCTCTCACAATTGTTTCCAGATCTTTGGTAGGCTTTCCTCAACAGGAAACTTAAACATCCCGGATAGGCCTCGAACAGGCCTAGCAGCCCGAAGGCACCTGGATAGGCCTCAGGCTTCAGGCCTAGCAGCCAGGAACTGTACACACATCCACCCAGGCCGCAGCCCTGGGCAGGAAATCTAACGATCACCTGACTTCTTTCAATTAAATAGCTTTTCCCAGCATGCATCGCAGCAAATATGATTGGCTGAGAAAAGTATGTTTATTCATAACTTGAATGTACTGTAGCCCATCATACTAATGTCAAAGGCAACAGTGCCACCTATTGACAGAAGGGAGAAGCCACAACTGAATAGGATTTAGAACAGAAGTCATTTGACCTTTAAACACTACAAATTAGCCAGTCTGGCTATCACCAAGCATAACTAAATTTACCTGTAGCCCTATTCTAGGATGAGGGTGCTACAGTTACATAGTTGGTAAGGTTGAAAAAAGACACCAGTCTATCCAGTTCAACCTGTAGCACGTGTGTATGTGTGTGCAGGTGTTTATGTCAATGGTAAATCGTACTGTATATCCCTGTATGTTGTGATCATTAAGATGCCCGTCCAATACTTTTTTAAAACTATAAACGCTCCCTGCTGATACCACTGCTTGTGGAAGAGAATACCACATCTTTAATCCTCTCACAGTAAAGAACCCTCTATGCAGTTTAAGGTTAAACCGTTTCTCTTCCAATATCAGTGAATAGCCACATGTCTTTTTAAACTCATTCCCAGTATGGTATTTTTTAAACTCATTCCCATTATGGTATTTGTACATCGCTATCATATCCCCTCTCAAGCGTCTCCTCTCCAGGAAGAATAAGTTCAGTGCTTGTAGTCTTTCTCCATATCTGAGGTCCTCCTTTATTAGCTTTGTTGCCCTTCTCTGAACTCTCTCCAGTTCCAGCACATCCTTCCTGAGAACAGGTGTCCAGAACTGGATGGCATACTCAAGATGCGGCCGGACCAGAGTCTTGTAGAGTGGGGGAATTGCCACGTGCATTATCCTTTGGATGTAAATTTATTACAATCAGTAATAAAAAGGAACTACTCACAAACAGTTGTGGAAGGTTTCACAGTGTAAATAGTGATCGACCAGCAGCATGCATGCTCAGTTTGCTGAGCTCTGAGGAAGAGGGGATGTTCCCCTCGAAACGCGCCAGCTAGCAGTGATCCCTGTGAGTTCCTCTGTGACCTCTGGAGGGCTCCGCTCATCCTAGACTGCATACTGCTGGTCGATCACTATTTACACTGTGAAATCTTCCACAACTCCCACACTGTCCTGTAGTGGCAACCAGGATTAGCATGGTCAGTTTACAGTTAGGAAGAGAGGCACAGCCAACAAGGTATTATTCAACACAGGAAGGAGTAAATAATAGCATTGCATTCCTACAGACCTTTTTTTTTTTTTTTTTTTTTTTTTAGGTTTACAAACACTTTAAAGTACAATTGTGGCCTGGCTATGCACATTCAAGTATCTGCATATTCTTAACAAGCAATAAATTAGCTTTTAAAAAGGCAGTCCATAAACTCTGAAGATTATTGTTCTCCTACACAATTTCCCATGTTGATAATGCCTAATGGAGACCAATCAGAGTGCTTCATGATTATGTGTGTAGCGCAACCCCCGTAGGAGCTGCTGATTCTAACTGGTTCTTTCCCAGAAAGTGCAGAGGCCACCAATCACACAAGCAACAGTTCATTCACTCAAGCTCCAATATACAGTCTAGGCGTTTGTCTTTTTAAGATTTATTGGTTGAAGAACTTGTAACAGGAGAGGGGTTAGGGTGTTATGGGATACTCCAAGAACACTAACAGGAAGACACTTATGACTAGGCTAGGCTTCTCTGAAGAGTCTTTCTGCCAAGGGTTAATAGGAATGGCCACAACTGAGGCCCTGTAAGTGCTGTCTCAGAAAGAGCCACTGCTAGCACTTGTCCTTAAAAGTAGCACACCGTCACTTGGATCTTGAACTCAGGTCTCGCTATTTCTCTCCAAGACAGCTGAACTCCACCAGTTTCCTTCAGACATGGAGTACTACTATTGTATGTCTCAGGACAACTGCTCCTTTCCTAGCTTCCAGCAGACACTCTTCAGTGAGGAAGGGGTTTATACTCGCAATGCCACAGGACACCTATACACTTTTTAGCTTCCACCTAAGACTCTTCAGTGAGTCCTCCAGACCAGATCCTTAGATGAGACTGCTTGGATAGCTCCAAAGTTGATTAGAAATAGCCCCCCCCAGCTCTGCCATAGCTGGGACATCAATGAACTGCAGCAACTCAAGCAAGCTGCCTCAAAGGCTGTAGAACTTTTCCAACAGAACAAGAACAATGGCTGCTGCACACCCCAGGCTATTTATGTTCTCCACAGCCACCTACTGGGTACACCTCCCCAGGGATTGGCTGAAGCACAATAAATATTCAAGCTGCCCATTGGTCTTTCCCAGGCCTATGTTCTGGAAGCCTCCAGAACACAGGGGGAAACAGTCAAACATGCAACCTGTGACATTTAGAACAGCCCAAAGAAATACATGTTCCAAAGATTCCAGAGGAGCCAAAAAGAACAAAATTTGCCTGACATCCTAGCCGCCTGTCTAATGCCCCGTACACACGGTCGGACTTTGTTCGGACATTCCGACAACAAAATCCTAGGATTTTTTCCTACGGATGTTGGTTCAAACTTGTCTTGCATACACACGGTCACACAAAGTTGTCGGAAAATCCGATCATTCTGAACGCAGTGACGTAAAACACATACGTCGGGACTATAAACGGAGCAGTGGCCAATAGCTTTCATCTCTTTATTTATTCTGAGCATGCGTGGCACTTTGTCCGTCGGATTTGTGTACACACGATCGGAAATTCCGACAACGGATTTTGTTGTCGGAAAATTTTATATCCTGCTCTCAAACTTTGTGTGTCGGAAAATCCGATGGAAAATGTGTGATGGAGCCTACACACGGTCAGAATTTCCGACAACAAGGTCCTATCACACATTTTCCGTCGGAAAATCCGACCGTGTATACGGGGCATAAGAGGATGATACAGTGACAGGTATGACATATCATAGTTACATAGTTACATAGTAGGTGAGGTTGAAAAAAGACATAAGTCCATCAAGTCCAACCTATGTGTGTGATTTTATGTCAGTATTACATTATATATCCCTGTATGTTGCGGTCATTCAGGTGCTAACCAGGTGCTGCATGATCACATGCAGGCATGCAGGCAGGGTGTTTTTTTTTTTGGCCTTTCTCTGAATCGATTGTAGGTATAGGATTGTTCATATGGAGGTTTTCTATTTATTTATTCTATTTACTGAGTTTTTTATCTTTCTATTGGTTGAAATTGTTTGGCTTGTGTCTTTTTTCAAATTGACTATGTACTAAAAAAAAAAACCTTTTAGCCTGCAGATGCCTCTGTTTGTACTGTAATTGTAAAAACAAACAAACAAGTATATATTATTGATAACTAATAATAATATTAATTTTAACTATTATTAGTGGTAGGAGTATTTTTTATATAATATATATTATTTTTAATAATAATTTTATATATATATATATATATATATATATATATATATATATATATATATATACACATATTTTTATTATTAAATAATACATTCTTTTATTTATATTCTTGTGCATTTGTTAGACTGGAATAGAAACACAGCATGGTTTTTATTGAAAGATTGTACCAAATGAAAGACTTATATGTCCTTAAAACAATTAAATTACTAATCAAAATAATATAAGAATGACTGTGGTGTGACGGGAGTGTAAGCTGTGCACTAAATAAAAGGACAATGCTTTTTCCCATCTCACAATATGTTTTGTTGTCAGCATTTGTATGTTGAAATTTGCAGTCTTAACACTTTACTGCTGCAACTCGTCAAGTGTAATCTAGATATTCTGGGACTTGTAGTTACAGCAAGTGAACCTCATCCTGCACCATATAAAGAGCCACACAGATAAATGAGAGAATCTCTGCGCAGCAGATGTGCTGGCATTAGATCTCAGTATGTTTATGACCTCTTACAGCATAAACGAAGCTGTACGTGTTAAATGCATGTTGGAAATTTGGTAATAGAGAAATGTTGTACAAATAACATATGTTTTCATGCGTAGTTTCACCGTAGTTTTGTACTAGAATTGGCAGACATTTGTAGAGACATCACGAACAAACACAACTACCGCCTACCAGCCACGTGCCTTTGTTACATTGGTACAGATTAGACTTCCGCTACTTCATGGTCCTTGCCAGATGGGCAGCAGGAGAAAGAATCCAGAACTGATTTACCTGGTCAGCTGATTACATCCATCTGCTGCCTTTGATTTGTTCAAAAATATTTTAAATTTGCCTTTTCTGTTATAGTGAACCTACCGCGAAAAAAAGAACACAATCCATTAAGAGTAGAAGCAAGACCATAATGAAAAATCTGTGCTGTTAGGTATTGGCGCAGAGCACATGGCGTTGACATAGATGTCTTACGCAAAATTCTGCTAACGCCAACCCTCCCTGAAACCATATTGTAAATTGCCTGGGCACAGGTGCACTTTACATTTTTGTCTACAAACTCACCTCTCCAGAATAGGGATGCTTTGTGCCAAAAACCAAGTTAGCCCTGCACCAAGGTCGTGGTACCAGTAGCCAATAACCCAGTACCAAAAGGTTCTTTTACCCTTCAGTTCAACCTCCAAACCTTCAGCTCCATAAAACAAGCTACCAAAGATCCTCAAAACCTGACTGAGCTCTCCACGACTTAACGAAAATCTGTGGCCAGGCTTTTTACATTCAAATATTTATATATTTCCAACAAATAATAAATGGCCTTTAGGGGATAATGTCAATTTGTCCACCATGAGTAAATTCTGGTTTTGGATGGTGACAGAAGTTACCCAGGTGGATAACATCACCGTCCCTTCCAATGTGATAGTGTTAGGGCCTGCAAAATGTCTACTTAGACCCCAGCATGGCACATGGGGGAGGTCACATTATCCCCTTATACTTTGCCTCTGAGAAGACAAAATGACAATGTGTGTTTGAAAAAAATACCCTCAGTGACCTATGTAGCTGCTGGCATTGTGGAACAATTCATACTCAAACTTCAAGCAGTAGCACAAAAAAGAAGCAGCTGCAGTTATGGAGAGACTGTGGGTAGCCACAACGATTATTAAATGTGGTGAGGGTTTATCAATGCCCTGCTGTTTTCTCATATATAGGTCTCATTTGTATGGTATTAGCAGACATGGGGGTAAGTCACACATGTGCAAGTCACAAGCAAGTCTCAAGTCTTAACCTTCAAGTCATAAGCAAGTCCCAAGTTACTGTGGAGAAAAGCAAGCAAGTCAAGTCGAGTCCCTGCTAGAAGTCAAGCAAGTCAAGTCAAGTCATTTATTTTGGTCAAGTCACAAATTAAGTCAAAATACTGATCTACCCCATTTCCACCCTTAAAATTAGTTAAAAGTCAGTTTTCAGGAAAGGTTTTGTTTCACTTTCAACATTAACAAAACTGCTTAGTGCTTTTTTCTTGGCATATTTTGCCTAGGCCAAGACACAGCACTGGTGGTGCCAAGTCATTGCAAGTCATTGCAAGTCAAATAGCCCAAGTCAAAGTCAAGTCGCAAGTCATTAGTGGCAAGTCAAAGTCAAGTCGAGTCATTTATTTAATTTTGTCAAGCAAGTCGCAAGTCCTCAAACAGGTGACTCGAGTCCGACTCGAGTCAAGTCATGTGACTCGAGTCCCCCACCTCTGGGTATTAGGGCTCATTTACACAGGCACAGAGGGCCTTACACTAACCGAATTCAGTGTATTTCTGTGCCTGGCTGCTGGCCACCGCTATACGCAAACACCTGTGACCTCCAGGTCCCTAAATACACGTATGAAATTCTGTGCTCATGTAACTGAGCCCTTACTTTGATGTTCCGGTTAAATTATTATTTTTATTGTACAGGATGCACAGTGCTTTACAACTTGAGGGTAGACAGTACAAATACAATACACTTTAATACAGTAGGAATCAGAGTGCCCTGCTCGTTAGAGCTTACGATCTAAGAATGGAATTAATTTGTAAATTGACCCATTGACTCACTGGTTTTCTAAGCAGTTTATCCTTTATCCCACTCTTCTATGGTTAATTTGTTTATGAGGAAGCTTCACCACAGTTAGAGTAAATAATTAATGTTGGTTAAACTTGTGAATTTTGTGAGTTGGTTTGCTAAAGCTATTCTTTTTACAGTGTTACTCTGAGTGTCATACAACAATAAATTAACCCTAGTTCCAGTTCCAGTGTAAAAAAAGTAAAAAAAAATGAAGTATATTTTAGAAACATGTAGATATTTCATAGATATAAGTACATCTTTTTCCTTCGTCCCATGGAACCATAGAAAAGGAGCCAAAATTGCAGGGATGGAGATGCCATGAAATAGTTGTCAGAGGGACAGGGGGGGTACCATGGTCATCAAGAGGGCAGCGTGGGGGCAACATAGGAGAATTGTCATGAGAGCAGAGAAGGGGTAACATGCCTATATATATATATATATATATATATATATATATATATATATATATATATATTACACACACAGTCATGCTTAAAAGTTTGCATACCCTGGCAGAAATTGTGAAATTTTGGCATTAATATTGAAAATATGACTGATTATGCCAAAAAACTGTCTTTTATTTAAGAATAGCAATCACATGAAGCCATTTATTATCACATAGTTTTTTGGATCCTTTTTAAATCATAATGATAACAGAAATCACCCAAATGGCCCTGATCAAAAGTTTACATACCCTGGAATGTTTGGCCTTGGTACAGACACAGAAGGTGGCACACACATGTTAAAATGGCAATTAAAGGTTATTTTCCCACATTTGTGGCTTTTTAAATCACAATTAATGTCTATATATAAATAGTCAAGGGGTTTGTTAGCTCTCACATGGATGCACTAAGCAGGCTAGACACTGAGCCACGAGGCAGTAGAAAAGAACAGTCAAAGGACCTGCATAACAAGGTAATGAAACTTTACAAAGATGGAAAAGGATATAAAAAAGATATCCAAAGCCTTGAATATGCCATTCAGTATTGTTTAATCACTTACCAAGAAGTGGAAAATTAGGGGCTTTTTTGATACCAAGCCAAGGTCAGGTAGACCAAGAAAGATTGCAGCCACAACTGGCGGAAGAATTGCTTACGATACAAAGAAAAACCCACAGGTAATTGAGAAATACAGGCTGCTCTCCAAAAAGACGGTGTGGTTGTTTTTAAGGAGCACAATTCAACAATACTTGAACAAAAAAGAGCTGCATGATTGAGCTGCCAGAAGGAAGCCTTTACTGCGCCAATGCCACAGAAAAGCCAATGAGGCATGTCAAGGTGTTGTTGGGCATATTGTAACCAGGCTTTTTTGTGGAACTTGTGCGGTAAAGGCTTCTTTCTGGCATTTTGACCATGCAGTTCTTTTTTGTTCAAGTATCATTGTATTGTGCTCCTTAAAAAAAACACACCATCTTTTTCCAGAGCAGTCTGTATTTCTCCTGAGGTTACCTGTGGGTTTTTCTTTGTTTTCCAAACAGTTCCCGTGGCAGTTGTGGCTGAAATCTTTCTTGATCTACCTGACCTTGGCTTGGTATCAAGAGATCCCCAAAATTTCCACTTCTTATTAAGTGATTGAACAGTACTGACTGGCATATTCAAGGCTTTGGATATATTTTTACATCCTTTTCCATCTTTGTAAAGTTTCATTACCTTGTTATGCAGGTCTTTCGACTGTTCTTTTCTACCTCCTCGTGGCTCAGTGTCTAGCCTTCTTAGTGCATCCATGTGAGAGCTAACAAACTTATTGACTATTTATACACAGACACTAATTGTGATTTAAAAAGCCACAAATGTGGTAAATTAACCTTTAATTGCCATTTTAACATATATGTGCCACCTTCTGTGTCTGTACCAAGGCCAAACATTCCAGGGTATGTAAACTTTTGATCAGGGCCATTTGGGGGATTCCTGTTATCATTATGATTTAAAAAGGATTAAAAAAACTATGTGATAATAAACGGCTTCATGTGATTGCTATCCTTAAATAAAAGACAGTTTTTTGGCATGATCAGTCATATTTTCAATATCAATGCCCAAATTTCACGATTTCTGCAAGGGTATGCAAACTTTAGAGCACAACTGTGTATATATATATATATATATATATATATATATATATATATATATATATATATATATATATGCTGTATATGTCATGAGGGCAGAGAAGGGGGCACCAATGGTACCAGGTGATAGAAGGGCAGGGAAGGAGGTTCCATGGATAGGTTTTGGGAGGGGTGGGAAGGAAGGAGTAACATAGGTGTCAGGAGGGGGAGAAGAGAATACCAGGCGTCAAGAGGGCAGGAAAGGGGAGCTCTGTGAAAGAGTTTTGCTGGCAGCAGGGATGGAGACACCATGAAAACCTCTTCCATTTTCATAGTGCCCTCGCCGCTGCCCCTTCTAGCAACTCTTCCACAGTCAAAAAGGCAGTAAGAGGGCCATGTAGAAAAAGTCACCAAAGAAATACAATAAAAGTAGTGTTGGGTAGGCCCTTAGGGCCAACATGCTTACTACATGCTTACCAGTGAGCCTTAGCACAAGAGAAATAGGCAACTGCTTAAGGAACCAACTTTAACACACTAAACCACATTACTTCTGTGTGCAGTCCTCTCTATCTCCTTCTGCAAACTTGAAAACTCAAAATTGGTCAGTGGAAATCGGTCTTCTCCTGGGCACCAATAATCACCTCCAGGCCCATAAGTGCTGAAGCTTTCAAAATGCTTCCAAAAGTCTAATTCTTTGTTCAAGCCCTTTCCCTTCCTACCTTAGAGTAAATACCTGTAGCAATTCCTTTAATATTTACCTTTTTTTCATAAGTCCTCAGGCCCAGTTGCATGGCAACCCTCTTCCTCTTTGTCCTCCTTGTAGGGCATTGCAGTGCACCATAGTGATGCCCCCTCAGGGTCTAGGTCTGTGACACCTTGCACTCCTCAGTTAAATGAAACCGGGTGGCAGAGGAGAGGCACAGTGGGGGAAAGTGCCAGAGAGGAGGTGATTATTGCAACTGGAACTGTATTTTTGTTTTTAAACAGACTGGGGGCCCAATTAAAAAAAAAAGGAAAAATCTAGCCCAAAGTTGGACTTTAAATCTCCCCTAGTGTTTCATATTAGAATAAAGCTCTAATCAACACAAATAAATCCTAAAAAATATTATCTGTATAGTAGAATTTACAAGCTGAGTTTTAAAAAAATGCACACGTACACTTAGCTGAAGAGTCCAAGAAAGGTATCATTTAGTTTTATGTGAGTTACTGTTTCTGAACAATGTAGGCAGGATTCGCCATTTCTCCTTTTCCTTTTCCTACAGAAAAGAAATAAAAATCATCTTTCCATTGTTGTACAAAACACGATTTTCTTTTTACAACCCAATTCTTCTGCCAGCAAAAGAGGATGAAAGTATTTTAACTTCTTTTTAATCAGAAACAAAGGCCTGGTCTCTCATTTAATAGATGGGGAAAGCCAAAATAGCAAAGGGAAGCTATAACCAATCATCTGATGTGTGTGGATATCCCTTTCCAGAGGAAAGGATATCAAATCTGGCAAAGGAAATGCATTTTAGTAGTTCATTGAGGGGCTTCATGTAGCATCTATCTGATGATAAAAAAAATCTTCAGTGATTTAGGTGATTTAAACACAATAATAAGTGCAATCGGTCTTTTTTGGATCCATATCTTAGATACTGCCATCACAACAGTAACCGCAAATACAACCACATGTGTAATTGTGTCTGTGGAAAAAGGTATAAAAACAATTGGAGATCATTTTCTTTGTTTTTAGCACTTCATACCTATTAGGATATTTTTTACGTTATGAAGATATGATAGGTTACGAGTTCTTTATGTGAACTATATTGTTCTTTATGTGAACTGTAGACCTTTTAATGTATGTTATATATACCTGCGAAAGGAATCAGCTGAATGCACATTTTATTGATGTGCGGTAATGTTTTAAAAAATTCATAAAGCAGATTTAAAGTATCTTTTTTATCGCAAAAACTCTGAAATTGCAAATTGCATTTTCTGGGGAAAGTGATGCAATTGTTCCCTCACATGAATTTCTCTGTAGGATTTAATTTATTTCTTAGCTAGGAACCAGGTGTGTAATTATCCCTCTCTCTCTTGCTCCTTTGGCTTCATTCACATGAGCACTTACACCCTTAGTCCGCGAATGGGCTGTGTCATTCAGTGGGCGGAGCCACCAAGTTCCGTGTGCAGGTAGCCCATTCATGCCTATAGGAACGCAGCCGCTTGTCCCAATTTGACAGCTGTGTTGGTGAGCGGCGCTAAATGCAGACACATTGGGGTTGATTTACTAAAGGCAAATAGACTGTGCACTTTTGCAAGTGCTGTTGCACTCTGCAAGTACAGTTGCTCCAGAGCTTAGTAAATAAGGAAGAGCTCTGTTGACTTCCATCATCCATTTTTTTTTCCCTTGCATATGATTGGGTGAAGCTTTGCCTCATTTACTAAGATCTGGGGAAACTGCACTTGCAGAAGTGCATAGTCTATTTGCCTTTAATAAATGAACCCCTGTGTGCCCCATAGACATAAATGGGTTGCCCGCATATAGAACCTGGTAGCTCCAGCCACTTAAAGACATGGCTTAATCATGGACTACAGGTGTAATCGCTCACGTGAATGAAGCCTAAAGCTGGCTATAGACGGTTCGAATCTCAGCTGGTTCGGCAAAAATTGGCCGAGATTCGAACCATGTATGGGGAAGCTGCATATACCCAAAGTTGACTGATTGATCAACTTGGTTACAACCAGCCTGTCGGATTTTGCATGCAATTATGGCTAGTGACTTTTATAGCCGCTAGCAATAATCACTGTGTTCTCCCATCTGGGAGAACACAATGGCTCCGTTTGAGGGATTCCCCCATCAACACTGGCTGTGTTGATGGGGAAATTGAGTGATTTTCTTTCCTTCAAGAAAAAAAATTGCTCCGTCTATGGCCGGCTTTAATCAACCATTTACCTGGGGTTTTAAAAAAATGCAGGTGTCAACCAATGACCTGGAAAAACACGAGGCCGGACTGGTTGGGGCTGTACTTTTCTGTGCATTGCTAGTCTTGGTGTCTTATGCAAATATTGGAAAGTTAATGACATATTAAAATGGTGGAAAGCCTATGACTTCTAAGCCTATAACTTCTTGGCTGTTCAGCCAGCAGACATGAAGCCATAGACAATACCAGGTCCTGCATTGTGCCTGCACAGCATGCATGCATTATTTATAACTTGCAATTTCAGAGAATTTTTCATTTTGGGGAAAATTAAGGCAACTGCACTTCTGCATTGAAACCAATGAGCTTCCAGGTTTTATTACCAAAGTTTAATTTAACATGCTGGGGTTAGAAGCTCATTGGTTTCTATGCAGAAGTGAGCCTGATTTTGCACTTTCAAGCTTTAGTAAATAAACCCCATTGTGGACTTAAAAGTGCGTTATGCCTGTATTTGCCTTTAGTAACTCAAAACCATTGGGGTTGATTTACTAAAACTGGAGAGTGCAAAATGTGATGCAGCTGTGCATGGTAACCAATCAGCTTCTAACTTCAACTTGTTCAATTAAGCTTTGGCAATAAAACCTGAAAGCTGATTAGGTTCTGTGCAGAGCTGCGCCAGATTTTGCACCCTCCAGTTTTAGTAAATCAACCTCATTATGTCGCCTTCTTTCTCATAGGACAATGAATGGGCATAATAACAATGCTGGTTCCCTCCCAGTGCCTTCCTTCTTCTGTAATCTGCCTTATAACCTCCTTGTCTAGCTCCCAGTACCTAAAAACAAATTAGATCTACAGCACTGTACAGTGTGATAATGAATATTTGGTTATTTCAGGCAGAATTAAAATATTTTAGTCACTATTATGATCGTCATGAAAAGAGTAACTCCTAATAGCCTGAATGTTTTCTGAGCATAGCATTGGAAAACATTTTGACAGAGTCCTGAGTTAGTCGTAAAGTCAATTCTGAGATAAATTCAATGTGTAACCTGATCTAGTGTCTAGTACCCCTGACTTATCTGGGATTTCTTTGGCATCATTTAATACAGGTCTCTGACAACTTTCTAAGCCATGGATAGGTTATTAAGTCGTGCTTTGAGGTTTCCAGCCAAAAAAATGTTATATGTGCTGTACATTGTCTCTGCTGTGAGGAGAACAAGGCTTTCTCACACTATCGGAGAGAAATTAGGTGATATACCTGTGCTGAAAACTCAACACTCTCAGGTTTTTATACTTTTGTTAGCATGTTGAGATGTAACCTTTGGCCAGCTCCTGAAATTAGGGAATAATGAAACGGAACATGATCAATTTTAGAGGGCAGTGATACGATCCGTGGTAGGACATCATGTGCTAGACTGCCTCTAAAGTTTGTTACAGCTGACTTTAGACTGTGCGGGATGTCTGCAATGTATTCATTGTGTGATAGCAGCACCCTTGGGTAAAACTTGGGTACTGTTTTAGAATGGTGCTGGAGAACAACAAGAGTTTTTATTGCATCATAGAAAAAGCGCTCTTTTCCTGATTTAGACCAGCATAGTTATGACAAAGGAGGGGTCAAATGCAGTTTATCACCTTTTAATTCTTCTGCATGTGCCTGTCACCTTAATTTGGTGCCCAGGATGACCAGGTTGGCCTCTCTTACTTCTCCAGACCAAACACCCTTAGGTTGGAAGGCGAGTAGTGTAGGAATGGAGGAGTGGCACAAGCGCCTACTATGTGATGTTGATATTACTGAAACTTAAAAATAATCCTATCAAGCAGATCAGAATATCTGGATGATGCAGATCACCAATGGAGATAATGAAATGAAACCACCAAGCTACTCATTCACTCGCTTGTTATCTCTCGCCTTGGTTATTGTAACTCCCTTCTCATAGCTCTACCTCTCCAAAGGCTATCCCTTCTTTAGTCTATAATAAATGCTGCTTTTAAAAACGGCCAATTTTTCAGGAGCAGTGATTTTAATAATGTTTAAAGTGAAACAATAAAAATGAAATATTCCTTTAAATATCGTGCCTGGGGGGGGGGGGGGTGTCCTTAGTATGCCTGTAAAATAGCGCATCTTTCCCGTGTTTAGAACAGTACCACAGCAAAATTTAATTTCTAAAGGAAAAAATTTAATTAAAAACTGCTCACGGCTGTAATGTATTGCTGGATCCCGGGAATATAGATAAAAATCATTGAAAAAAATGGCATGGGTTCCCCCCCCCAGTCCATTACCAGGCCCTTTGGGTCTTGTATGAATATTAAGGGGAACCCTGTGCCAAAATTGAAAAAAAAAGGCGTAGGGGTCCCCCCCAAAATCCATACCAGACCCTTATCCGAGCAGGAAAAGGGGGGACGAGAGAGCGTCCTCTTGAACCATACCAGGCCACATGCCCTCAACTTGGGGAGGGTGCTTTGGGGTCCCCCTAAAACACCTTGTCCCCATGTTAATGGGGACAAGGGCCTCATCCCCACAACCCTTTCCTGGTGGTTGTGGGGGTCTGTGGGCGGGGGGGCTTATCGAAAACTGGAATACCCCTTTAACAAGGGGGCCCCAGATCCCGCCTTCCCCTATGTGACTGGGTATTGGGTATTTTGTACCCCTACACATTCACCAAAAAAGTGTCAAAATGGTAGAGATTAGAGTAGACAATTTTGGACAAGTCCTTTATTAACCACTTCCCTACCCAGCCATAGTCATATGACGTCCTGGGATGGGATCTCCCATCCTGGGTGGACGTCATATGATGTCCTGGGATTCCCGGCCGTCTAGGGACCCGGTGCGTGTGCCCGGCGGCCGCGATGTCCGCTGGGCACACGCGATTGCCCGTTAACCGGGCCGGACCGTGGATCTGTGTGTGTAAACACACAGATCCACAGCCTGTCAGGTGAGAGGAGACCGATCTGTGTTCCCAGAACGGAGGAACACTGATCGGTCTCCTCCCCTTGTACGTCCCCTCCCCCTACAGTTAGAAGCATTCCCTAGGAAACATATTAACCCCTCCCCGCCCCCTAGTGGTTAACCCCTTCACTGCCTGTCACATTTACACAGTAATCAATGCAATTTTATAGCATTGATCGCTGTATAAATGTGAATGGTCCCAAAAATGTGTCAAAAGTGTCCGATGTGTCCGCCATAATGTCGCAGTCACGAAAAAAAATCGCGTTCGCCGCTAAAAACATAATTAAATATTTTTTTTTTTAAAATGCCATAAATCTATCCCGTATTTTGTAGACGCTATAACTTTTGCGCAAACCAATCAATATACGCTTATTGCAATTTTTTTTTACCAAAAATATGTAGAAGAATACGTATCGGCAGAAACTGAGGAAAAAATTTGTTTTTGAAAAAAAAAATTGGGATATTTATTATAGCAAAAAGTAAAAAATATTGTGTTTTTTTCAAAATTGTCGCTCTTCTTTTGTTTATAGCGCAAAAAATAAAAACCGCAGAGGCGATCAAATACCACCAAAAGAAAGCTCTATTTGTGGGGAAAAAGGACGTCAATTTTTTGGGGGTACAACGTTGCACGACCGCGCAATTGTCGTTTAAAGTGCGACAGCGCTGAAAACTAAAAATTGGCCAGGGAAGGAAGGGGGTGAAAATGCCCTGTATTGAACCTGTTAAAAAAAAAAAAAAAAGTGTCCTGAGATGTCCATTCATCTTTGATCACAGCGTCCGAGGGACCAAGAAGAAAAAAACAGAAAAAACTCTGCCTCCTTAGGAGGCTCCCACTGACTGCAGGTTTTCTGCATTGACAACTGTTATATAGCTGAGGGCAGGGCCACCCGGTGATGTAAATTGGTGGCCCCGCACCCTTCTGACATCATGTGATGTCACGTAACGTCAGAGGGGGAAGGGTCACCGGTTTACATCACCGGTGGCCTGAAGAGGAAGACAAAGTAAGTAAAAAGTTATTACTTTTTCATTTTTAAGTTTCCTGCTGCCATCTTTTACTCTGTTATCCTGGGCACTGGTCAATTAATGCCATTATAGATAACACAGCCCAGATGTGTATGTGACCATAAAAAGAAGACATTGCTCCACAGAAAGGATTGCTGGTTTCTAAAATGGCTTTGGGGTTGGAGCCAGCTGAAATGCAAAGATGCTAGAACAATTAGTTGTTCTCAAGTCCTAAACCACTATAAACAATTTTAGAGTCACAGATCATCACCTATGCCTACATTTACTTGTTACAAAAATCTTCACTTAAAGGTGGATGTGGATGACTCTTTTTTATAATCCATTTGCTTAAGCATTTTTGTGATTTATATACTTTGCTTTAATCTTGTACTGTTTCTCTTATGTGTATTTATTTTGCCATTTTCTTCCATGTGCCATAGTCCAATTCAGACCAAGGACTTGAAATAAGGCACCTGTATCTCACAGCATTTTTTATCTGGAGCCTAATTTAATAAATGGAAAAGTGAATTTTTGCATACTTAAAAAACACAAATTCATCACACTTTAGCTCATAATTTAGTAAATTAGGACCCTCAGTCATTATGAATTTCCCACTATCGTTAGCTCCAGTCATGAGTAGGACATCAATCTATCTACGAAAAATGGAGTGACCCCAGAAGTCAGAAGGTTTTTTTCCCCTTTACTGTCATAAATATTGCTGTATTCAGAAATAATAGCACATCATGTCCCTATGGATAATCCTGGCATGGACAAGGGGAGCCCATAGCAACAAACACTGCAGATACCAGATGTCCAGTGCCATCATTGCCAACGGGACCCCCTAGCATCAAACACTGCAGCTACCAGATGTCCAGTGCCACCATTGCCAACAAATCATTCAGCAAGGAGATTGTGCACACATCTTTGGATTAACACTGGACAGCTGACTTTGTGAGGAACATTGCAATAGAGTTGTATGGTTTGGTTATTTGGTTCCTCTAAAAAAGCTACAATTCAGTCCAGGTGTGAATTCATACAAACTGGTCTTTGGATAAGAGTTGGACAGTTTCAATACAGTCTTCAATGCAGAAAAAATAGTCCATAATTGTTTAGAAAATCAAATTCCAAATATAGGAAGCAGCCACGCACAACAGTTGATTTAAAATAGAAATAGCCTTTCTTCTCAGCTGCTTCTCAGGCTGTGCCATCCCTTGCTCCGAGAAAGGTTGAAATAAAGATCTTATGCAGGTGTTCCTGCACACCTTGAACTATCCAGGTCGGAATCTTATGACCCAATAAACACTAGACATGTGCACAACAAAAAAAATTTGTTTTGTTTAGTTTCTTTAAGTTTCTGTTGATTCGTAACGATTCATAATTTCGTAAGACTGAAGTTTCATATTCAGACTCGTTCGTGTTTTCGTAACAGTTATATTTTCATTGATATGAAATGATTCGTAATTCCGTTTCCGTCTCATTTTCTTTGATTCAAAATTCGTAGTTTTGTTAGATAATAGTTTTCGTTTATTTAATACACTACTCGTAATTTGGTAATTGTTACTTTTGTGAGATTGCCTTTTTCGTTGATTTCTACTTTCGTAGGAAATAAAGAATAATAATCCTATGCTTGCTTTGTCCTGTACTTCCTCCAGTCCACTCCCTCAGTCACGAGACCGGACTCCGTCTCCTCCTCAACTGAATCTAAAAAGATTCAGGAATGTAGTGTGACTCAGACACAAAAAGGATAAGCTGATTGGCTAAAGATATTAAGTAAGATACATCACTCACTAATACACTGCCCATTCGAAAGAACGATTAGAGAACATGAAATTACGAATATACATATTAAGATACACTTACACTGTCCATTCAAAAGAACGATTCGAGAACACGAACAAACGAAATTACGAACACACGAATAAAAATACGAACACACGAACAGACAAAGGATTGAAAAGACGAAATGTAAATCATTCGTTATAGATGTCATTTTCTTTCTTTTACTGTTTCCGAGTTTCGTATTGTCTATTTGTAAGTTCGTATTTTCGCGTGTTCGTTAGTTTGCTTGTTCATAATTTCGGAATTTTCATATTTTGGTTCTTTCAGCTATTCGGATGTTCGAATTGATCCGAATGTACGAATACTAACAAATTTGTACAAAAATCTATTCGTTACGAACCGAATCGCACATGTCTAATAAACACTTTGAGCCAGCATACCTTGAACAGAACTACCCAGGTCGGAATCTAATGACCCAAAATAAACACTTTGAGCCAGCATAGACTTCAATACATATTGGGAGCCAATCAAGCGTGCATGCAAATGTGCTGACAAGGAATATGCTGAAAGGAGCAGAGGGCAGAGTCATCCATCCATCTCCTGCTGCTCCTTCACTGTTCTATCAGCAGGCTGGGGCTGCTAGAGAGGAAACCCCTTTTATACTCTAAAACTATACCAGAGAAAGTGGTTCTATCTTCCTGGTATAGCAGAGCTGGGAATGATAAAACTGGATGGACAGTAATATAAATAATTTATGACGTAAAACAGCTCTCATATACCATATGTATTTCAGCTGTATATTTATCTGTTTACCTTAAGTGCAGCTTTAATTATGCATTGCTTATGCATTTCTTACATTTATCTGAAAAAGAACACAAGAGATTTTAATCTGACTTAGCAGTTTTTCTGTTTAATTTCCATAACTTTTTTCCTGTCCTCCGGGAACCACTCGTGTGGCAAAAATAATGCAATAAAATTAACTGGCACGTCGGACTGAATTTTAGCTTGAGAAACTGGGACAGAGGCCATCAAGACTGGTGGCTTTTTTATTTTATTTTACAGTCACTCAGAATTTCTAAGTGCTAAAGATTCCACCCGCTGTGTCAAGACTTTCTGAGATTGAGGAGACGGGTTATGTCAGTTCTGCGTGATGTGTCATAATATGGGGAGTAAGAATGAGAGTTTCCGGTATGTGAATATACATGGCCAAAAATAAAAAAGAAGCTGCTGCTTTGAATTGTTGGGACAGTTTGTCTTTTTCTGAGAATGTATGCTTTAAGTAAGTAATGCCGCGTACACACGGCTGGACTTCCCAACAGAAAAAGTCAGATGGGAGCATTCGGTCGGACATTCCGACCGTTGTGTATGCCCCATCTGACTTTTTCTGTTGGCATTTCCGACGGACTCAGATATAGAACATGTTCTAAATCTTTCTGTCGGAAATGCCGATAGAGTTTAGTCCGTCGGCAAGTCCGCCCGTGTGTACACGGCATAAGAAGTAAAAGACTAACGAGACTTTGTGCCTAGTCTACCGAAATTGAGGCCATGCTGCCAGCAATGGTTTGAGTGTTTAATCTTCCAGAATTATGCAGTTAATTACCGCTAGAGCTAAACTGTGCAGGTTCTGTAGTTATTTAAAATATTCCATAAAAATAGTTCATATCAACTCCCTCCATCCTCCATTCAGTTTGCAATCTGTTGCTTGCCTTTCAAGAGAAAGTAACATTTTCCTTCATTTATGGTCCTGTGATCTTCTAGTGATCTTCCTTGCAGCCCATTGAGGCTGTGATGACTGGTCCGCTCAAACTGCTTGGTCTGCCAGTCTTCCACTGGTCTTGCAGCCTCCCCTCTCATTGAAATCTTCACACCTGAACTGTAATCAGCCAGCTGGAGGTTCCTGCCTTCATTCCAGCGCTAAAGATTGGAGAACTGAGATGTTGGCTGTATGGGACCATGAATGAACGTGAGTAGTTGGTTAGTGGACTTGGAACATTTAGACCCCTTTCACACTGCGGGTGTTTTTCAGGCACTACAGCGTTAAAAATAGCGCCTGCATAGCGCCTGAAAAAAGCAGCTCCATTTACTCCAGTGTGAAAGCCCGAGGGCTCTCACACTGGAGCGGTGCGCTGGCAGGGCATCACAAAAAGTCCTGCCAGTAGCTTCTTTGGAGCGGTGAACTCACCACTCCTCCCCATTGAAATCAATAGGGCAGAGCAGCGATACCACTGGCAAAACGCCCCTCTGGCGGCATTTTGCGGGCGGATTTAACCCCTTTTCGGCCACTAGCGGGGTGTTAAAACCCCCCCCGCTAGCAGCCGAATAGCACCGCTAAAACTACGGTAAAGCGGCGCTAAAAATAGCGCCGCTTTACCGCTGAAGCCCTAGGCGGCTCGGTGTGAAAGGGGTCTTATGTTTGAGAAAAAGAGCCGCAGATTACTGTAGGCAAGGGAGGGTTGGGCTAGGGGAAACCTGGGAGACCATGCTTAATGTGGTTGTAAACCTCAGACATAAAATATGAACAGATCATATCCCTCTATGCAGTACTGTATTTAGGTTTTGTGCTGCCCTAGGCCTGACGAAATTCGTGCACCCCCTAATTTAAATATGACCCACCTCTTCCTGGCAAGGCCACACCCCTTGCTGTTTAAGACCCGCTCTGAAATTTTCGAGTGGGGACACTAGTTCTGAGGGCCTGGGGGGGGGGATGAATTCCCTTAACCTCCCTGGCGGTATGATTCTTTCTGATTTTAGGTGCTGAAAGCGGTACAATTATTTTGCATGGAAATTTGGCGTTTTATACTGTAGGTCTGTAAATCTTAACAATAACACACTTAAATCTGTCCAAACAAGAGTCTAGTAGATATCCCGGGTATGATAAAGTTTGAAACACAAAAACATAAATTATAATATAATAAATAAAAATAAATAATTAAAAAAAATAAAAATAAATAGTAATAAAATAAATTTCCCCACAATTCACTATCGCTCAATTCTGCAAGTGTTCTAATTTACTATCGCTGTTTTCTAGCTGATCTAAAGCCACTTTTGACGTAAAGGGACACTTTTTGGTTGCTATGGACAATCTCCAGTTTCCAGGCAGAAAGAACAGTGTATATCATGTAAAACTGCATGCAGGGCATGGGCCAAAGCACTGGGGACAAAAGGGATGTGAAATCATTTCATACAGTACTGGAATCTGAAAGATTCCAGTACTGTATGTGTTAGGATTTTTACTTTATTTTGAATTTGCCGCCAGGCTCCGCCCCCGTGCGTTGCGACGCTCGCAGGGAACGGAGCCTGGCACAGAGAGGCTTCGGAGGAGGACAGAGCCCGCGGACACTGCGGGGGACATCGCAGGATCCCGGGGACAAGGTAAGTAAGGAGGCACCAGGATCCTGCGATGTAATCCCGAGTGTGGCTCGGGGTTACCGCTAATGGTGCTGAATTTTAACCCCGAGCCACACTCGGGAAAACCGCCAGGGAGGCTACTTTGCATAGATTTCCTCTCACTTCCTGTTTGGCTATGGGGCAGGAAGTGAAGGGAGATCTCTGCAATGGGACAGGGATGGTAAAAAATAAACTGACAGGGGCTATAACCCTCCCTTATTCTATCCAAAATTTTAAAAAAGTGTTGCCTATAGTTCTACTTTAAGCACAAATTTCTTATAATTTTATGGAGAGGACTAAGAAGATATAACCATGCCAATGGTGTAGCAGAAAACATATAGCACAGTGAGGAAGGTTTGTGGTCCAGGATGATAGGACAGTCAAAATTAGAAGTGGTGCCCCCCTCCACAGTTGCAGAATGCCAGCCTCCCGCATACTGGAAGCAGTGCGGCCACTTTATGTCTGCCCCATAAGGCTGGCGCTACACTAAAAGTGTAACGCAAGCCGGTGGGGACTCTTTCCGTGCTGCCCCCCTGCAAAGTGCAGCCCTAGGCCTGGGCCTTGTCGGCCTAGGACAGGATACAGCGTTGCATCTATGTGTGTACTTGTCTCAATCCAGAGCACTAAGTGTCATTTCTGTCTGCTGCTTCATTCCTCTGCTATCAGCATGAATCACTTCTGTCAAGGTTTCCTGACACCAAGAGAATAAAGGTGACAGGGGAGGGATCTCCAGCAGATTGACAGCCTCAATTCTGCTCCTGCGTGCTTTGTGAAAGGGGGTGTGTCCCTTCACCCCAATCAGCTCTCAGAGCTCTCCTCACTGAGCTGTGTAGTGTGTAATTTCAGTTCTCTGCCCCTGTTTTCTGACAACTCAGACAAGCTTTATAAATTCTGCATTACAAGGCTGTAGAGAAGAGAAAACAGCAGATAAACAGGTACAACCTATGTAGGGAAAATTGTTTCACTTCTGTGTATCACCTGAGCACAGTCACTTCACAGAGTGTATGTAAGTGTTTACAACCAATTCAAAGGGTAATTTCACCTTTGTAATAAAAATGTAAAAATCCAGCTTCAAAATTTGGAGGTTCATTTAAGTGCCATGCCCGTAGGTCCATCACATTTTGTCCACAGAATGGCTGAAAAACTTCTAATGAGGGAGATTGTGCTGTCTGCCTGTGATTTGAGACACCCCATACATTAGGCGAGCGCCCAGCATCTCTGTACAAAGCACTTTCCCTCTTTCAAGACCCATGAGACTTGACTTGATGAGTCTACATATATAGTATCTAAAGTGTTACTAAACCCAGGACCCTGCATTCACTATGTCTGGTCTCCCACAGTAAACAGAATATAGAAATGCAATTATTTTAGTAAATATATGTAAATATATATATATATATATATATATATATATATATATATATATGTAATATATGTAAATGTATGAAAATGCTAAATACCTTTTCTCATCAGCAGTATATAGCAGTCTTGTGACTTCTGTCTGGTTAAAGTGATGGTAAATGCAGAAGGTTTATTAACTTAAAGTGGAGGTCCGCTGAAAAAAAAATATTAAAAGCCAGCAGCTACAAATACTGCAGCTGCTGACTTTTAATATACGGACACTTACCTGTCCAGGGAGCCCACGATGTCGGTAGCCTAAGCCGATCCGTCCGTCGGCTCTCGGCTGCTCCCGCCGCCATCCTCGGTAAGGGAATAAGGAAGTGAAGCAGCTGCGCGTCCTCTCTGGTCCCTGCTGTGTTCTGTGTCTCACAGAATACAGCGGTGGAGGAGAGTGTAGGTGCCGGTAGTGGCGTAGGTCACTGCAAGCGCATCGGTGATCTATGCCAGGAAGTGGGAGCTAATACCTGTATTAGACAGGTATCTGCTCCCTCCTCCCCCCTTAAAGGTGCCAAATGTGACACCGGATGGGGGGAGGAATCCAAAAAGTGGAAGTTCCATTTTTGGGTGGAACTCCACTTTAATGTATTCTGTGCATTAAGATAAAAAGCCTTCTGTGTGCAGCAGCTCCCCTCAGGCCCCGTAATACTTACCTGAGGTCCCTCTAGATCCAGCGATGTTGCAGGATTGTCTCGGCTGCCCAAGACTCCCCTCCTCATAGGCAGATCGCCGTTCTGTCTCTTTGGGGAACTTGTGGCATCCCCCGTGTCCTCTCAGCGTGCGATTGCGCCTTCGGCGGTGCATGCGTGCCCCCCCAGTGGCTGTTGCACGAAACAACATACAGGTACGTTGTTTTGCGCAATAGAGACCTGACACAGTACATCTGCGGTAAGCGGTCGGCAAATGGTTTAAAGTCGAACTATAGGCAAAACTTTTTTTCTTTCTTTGGATAGAGAAAGGGAGAGTAATAACCCCGGTCAGTTTATTTTTTGCCATCTGTGTCCCATTGGGGAGATTTCCCTTCACCTGTCCCATAACCAAAATAGAAAGTGAAACGAAATCCCTGCAAATCAAGGGACTTCCTTGGGGACCCTCAGGTCACCAGAACTAGTGTCTCCATTGGAAGATTTCTTCTATATTCCTTTTCTGGGGACAACACAAAATTTGGGATTTTCTTTTTCTTTCACTTTCAATGGTAATGGTAAACAGGACAAATAGAGAGGGTGAATCTCCTTAACAGGGGCACAGACAGCAATTGAAAACTGACCGGTGTTCTAATCCCTCTGCATTGTATCCAAAACTAAAAAAAAAAGTATATATAAATATACTTTAAACTCCAAAAGTTCCATCTACACAATGTTTTTAAAAATACCGGAGCTGCTTGACTGCATAGTAGATTTTGTTACAAAGGTCGGTGTGGGATCCCTGGTCCCCTGCTGCATGCCGCTGTTCCTCTTGCTGGCCTTTACATCACTACGGTGACTGGGGGTTTCCACATCATCCCTTTAATCCAGGACACATATGAATTACACAGGTTCTGAGGCTGATTTAATGCAGAAAAGGCACCAAGTGAGTTTAATTACCACCTTAATCAGCCACAGAACCTGTGTAATTAATGTGTGTCCTGGATTAAAGGGATGATGTGGCAACCTATGGATCAAACCACTGATTGCAGTGGGGGACCAAAAATACCACATTTCCGTAATTGTCAGCTTCTGAAGCACCTTTAAACACATGATCGGACTTTCCGACGGGAAATGTGCGATGACAGGCTGTTGGCGACAAATCCGACCGTGTGTATGCTCCATCGGACAATTGTTGTCGTATTTTCTGTGAACAAATGTTGGCTAGCAGGTTTTAAAATTTTCCACGGACAAATGTTGTCGGATTTTCCGAGCGTGTGTACAAAAGTCCATCGGACAAAAGTCCAAAGTACAAACACGCATGCTCGGAAGCAAGGACGAGCCAGAAGCGGTCGTAATGGAGAATTAACATTCGTGACGTGGCAAATTATGAAATCTCGAAATGCAGCTCACAATTCTGTTCTTTTATGGGATAATAATGAAGCTGCTTTGCTGGTGATACTGATGGAGTTATTGCAAACATATTTTCAAAGGCTTTTTTTTTTCTAGTGATATTAAGAATAATATTATTATGCTTTTAGTAGTTTTTAAGATTAAAGATACAACTATGTTGGTGTCCCTTGTCAATTTTACATTGTATTTTTTTAAATGTAACTGCCAAATCCCAAACTGTCATTTGAAGTAAAACACATAGCCAAGTATTATTCTACACAATTTTTTTTATTGTGCATTAAAAAAAAGAAAACAAATAAAATTAGATATGCTATCTGCCAATAGAACGTAACCAAAAAGTGCATTCTATGCATGCAAAAATCTAGAAATTATACCAAATCAAATCATTATTCAACCAAAAAAATAATGTCAAAGCAATAACTCCAAGGCCAATAATAAATAACGCGTTATCTCCTCCGATTCCGCAACATGTCTGGTTGACGAACGGCCGTTCAGAAACTAACTGAAAAGCGCCAAAGGAAAACTACGAAACGAAAATTGCAAAATGAAAAGCGCGAATAAACACTCACCTAACTTCTACTAACATGAAATTAGCAGAAGGAGCCCAAAGGGTGGCGCTAAAGAGCTAAAAAACAACGTAGTGCGTCACTACGTTCGTATTTGTTGGCCAACAATTCCTTACCACTTGTATGCAAGACAAGTTTGGGCCAACGCCCTTCCGACAAATGTCCACAGTTTTGTTGGCCAACAATCCAGTCGTGTGTACGAGGCTTTAGGAGCCGCTTCTCTACAATGCAGTGGCGATCTAAGGCACAGGCAGTGGGAGAGGTACTGTAAGTATATATGGAGGCGCCATGTCTATCCAAACAAGGACACCGTCCACCAGACCAAAATTGGTTTTAGCTGTTTTATTTTGGTGACTAAGTAGCTTTAAATCCACAGCATGGCAACCTTTGTTGTACATAACTGATGGGTACTTTCTATTAGCACCGGACAGATGAAAGCCTTCTACTAATCATTTTTATGGTTCCATGTACTTTTAAACTTTTGCCCGAAGTCATGATGTCTGGGTCCTTGCACATTTCGGTCCCTCTTTAGGCATCGGTTTTGATGAAGCTATCCTGCCGCCATGATACCGCCTCTATGTTTCATTCTGAGGTCGGTTATTATGAAACAGGAAAAGCCGTTTTTATTTTCTTCTTCTTCAAAGACTTATCACCTGCCTGAAGGTGGTTCGTTTTCTCTTTATTGAGGTTTAATTCTAAACAGATGTAACTAATGGATCTTTGCTTCCAAATACATGTCACTGGGTAATATATAGGTACAGCTATATGTTCAGGAAACGTAATTCAAATAGACTATTTATTGTAAGCCAAATATTTTGCTACTAATGGGAGGTTTGATCAAGGAGAATCTGGGTAAGTTTGATTCAATGCAAAGTGATATTTTTATCTCTCAGCAATTGAATATGATATATGTAGGTTAGGCAATTTTGCTTATACCCTTAAAGCAACCCTCTCACTACAGTAAAAAAAAGTAGAACAAAGGCACCATCTAAAAGAAAAAAGATTAAAGTACACTATTTTACCAAAAGTATTGAGACACCTGCCTTTACACGCACATGAATTTTAATGGCATCCCAGTCTTAGCCTGAAAGGTTCATAATGATGTTTGCCCACCCTTTGCAGCTATAACAGCTTCAACTCTTCTGGGAAGGCTGTCCACAAGGTTTAGGAGTGTGTCTATGAGAATGTTTGACCATTCTTACAGAAGCGCATTTGTGAGGTCAGGCACTAATGTGGACGAGAAGTCCTGGCTCGCACTATAATTCATCCCAAAGGCGTTCTGTCGGGTTGAGGTCAGAACTCCGTGCAGGCCAGTCAAGTTCCTCCACCCCAAACTCGCACTGGTCCAAATCATTTGGTGGAGGGGGGATTATGGTGTAGGGTTGTTTTTCAGGGGTTGGGCTTGGCCCGTGAAGTGAACTCTTAAGGCATCAGTATACCAAGACATTTTGGAGAATTTTTCGCTCCCAACTTTGTGGGAACAGTTTGGGATGGTCCCTTCCTGTTCCAACATGACTGCGCACAAGTGCACAAAGCAAGGTCCATAAAGACATGAATGAGCGAGTTTCGGGTGGGGGAACTTGACTGGCCTGCACGAGTCCTGACCTCAACCCGATAGAACACCTTTGGGATGAATTAGAGCAAGTCAGGTCTTCTCATCCACATCAGTGCCTAACCTCACAAATGTGCTTCTGGAAGAATGGTCAAACATTCCCATAGACACACTCCTAAACCTTGTGGACAGCCTTCCCAGAAGAGTTGAAGCTGGTATAGCTGCAAAGGGTTGGCCAACTCAATATTGAACCCTACGGACTAAGACTGGGATGCCATTAAAGTTCAGGTGTGTGTAAGGGCAGGCATCCCACATGATCAGGTCCAAGCTCCGACTTCAGAGAAGAGGAGAGATCACCGACAATAACTGTGGAGCCTGGGTGATGATGTCACCCATAGGCTTACTATGGGGCATCCGTTATTGGCTGTCCCTTCTCTACACTAAAGACCTGATCATGTGACAGGAGCACCCTCAGATTAGGTAAATATACAGATCTTTCCTTTCACATGGTAGATAGAATAGGCTTATAATGGTGTTGGGAGTAGATTTAAAAATAGTTATTGTTTGACTGAACTTCCACTTTAAATGAAGTGAATTCCAGTCTTAGACAATCGTCACCAGAACATTTGTTCCCACTGGATGGCTTACCCTCACCTCCTGATCTTCTCACAACTCACAAATCTGGGATTTCCAATGACTTTTTTTTTTTTTTTTATGACAATGATCAGCAGGACAACTTAAAGGGGCGAAGTTCTCTAGACAGCAATCAAAACTTAAAGGAGGTTTTTTTTTTGCAGAGTTTCACAACCAGAGTTTCATGGAACCCTAGAGTTCCTCCAGAGGTCCATAAAGGTTCCTTGAGCAATGAGAATTTTTTTCCTCTCAGTTCCCATTGATACCCATTTTTTTTTTTATCTGTAAGGGGGTAATTCTTCCCAATGACCACAAATATAGGGAGCATTCTTTCTACGGACCATCACACTAATGTATCATGAGTTGTAGATACAGTATTTTTTAGCAGGGGTTCCCTGAGACCGGAATGTTCTTTTAAGGGTTCCTCTGTGTTGTAAAAGGCTGAGAAAGGCTGGTCTAATGCTTCATCCTTTATCTGAAACTTTCCTTTGCACTAAATGTGTTCAATTTAAAACATATTCAATCATGTAATTTTTTTCTAAATTTGCAGTGCAAAATGAAAATGTACTAAAAATATAAAATATAAAAATAGCATACTGCCAGTAGGCTGTGTGTACTGCCAGGTTCCTGATATAAACCAGATTCTTGATATAAACCAGCAGCAGCCATTGTTTCAGCTGCCCAGTTTGTACCGCAGTATATACACTCTTTGGTGAACCTTGCAGGGCCACTCGGGTTGGGTGCTGGCAGACCAGGATTGGAGTAGTATTTGCCAGGCTTCCATTATTTATCATAAGCCAGCTTGACACAGACCCCCACGCTGCTATTCTCCCATAATATCTGGTCTGTTCCAAGAGACGGCAGCAGGGTCACCGTAAGCCTTGAATACTGTGCCACCCTGTACTGTATGAAAGATTGTCATTTTAAGAATTTTACTTTCATTTTTAGGGCCCACTCACAACGAGATGCATTAAGGCAACCAGAACTGGAGAAAGTGCAGAGAAGGGCAACCAAACTGATAAGAGGCATGGAGGAGCTCAGCTATGAGGAAGGATTAGAGAAACTGAATTTTTTCTTTCTTGAGAAGAGGAGATTAAGGGGGGGGGGGGGATATAATCAACATGTACAAATACATAAGTGGTCCATATAGTGAAATTGGTGTTGAGTTATTCACTTTAAGGTCATCACAGAGGACAAACGGGCATTCTTTACGCCTGGCGGAATTGAGATTTAATCACCAAATTTGGAAAGGTTTCTTCACTGTAATGCCCCGTACACACGGTCGGATTTTCTGATGGAAAATGTCCGATCGGAGCGTGTTGTCGGAAATTCCGACCGTGTGTGGGCTCCATCGGACATTTTCCATCGGATTTTCCAACACACAAAGTTGGACAGCAGGAGATAAAATTTTCCGACAACAAAATCCGTTGTCGGAAATTCCGATCGTGTGTACACAAATCCGACGGACAAAGTGCCACGCATGCTCAGAATAAATAAAGAGATAAAAGCTTTTGGCCACTGCCCTGTTTATAGTCCCGACGTACGTGTTTTACATCACCGCGTTTAGAACGATCGGATTTTCCGACAACTTTGTGCGACCGTGTGTAGACAAAACAAGTTTGAGCCAACATCCGTCGAAAAAAATCCTAGGATTTTGTTGTCGGAATGTCCGAACAAAGTCCGACCGTGTGTACGCCCTATAAGAGCTGTGAAAATGTGGAATAGACTCCCCCAAGAGCTGGTTCTGGCCAGCTCAGTAGATTGCTTTAAAATTCTTTCCAAAATGTACATAATATAACTGGATACCAACATTTATAGGTAAAGTTGATCTGGGGAATGTCTGATTGCCTCTTGGGAGATCAGGAAGGAATTTTTTGCGTATATAAGATTTTATGATTTTTTTTTCCCTTTTATTGGTTGAACTAGATGGATTTGTGTTTTTCAACCAGACTAACTACAGTGCCTTGAAAAAATATTCATACCCCTTGAAAGTTTCCACATTTTGTCATGTTACAACCAAAAACATAAATATATTTTATTGGGATTTTATGTGATAGGCCAAGACAAAGTGGAACATAATTGTGAAGTGTAAGGAAAATGATAAATGGTTTTCAATTTTTTTTTACAAATAAATATGTGAAAATTGTGGCGTGCATTTGTATTCAGCCCCTTTTTCTCTGAATCTAATGGAACCAATTGCCTTCAGAAGTCCCCTAATTAGTAAATGGAGTCCACCTGTGTGTAATTTAATCTCAGTATAATTACAGCTGTTCTGTGAAGCCCTCAGAGGTTTGTTAGAGAACCTTAGTAAACAAACAGCATCATGAAAGGCCAAGGAACACACCAGACAGGTCAGGGATAAAGTTGTGGAGAAGTTTAAAGCAGGGTTAGGTTCTAAAAAATATCCCAAGCTTTGAACATCTCACGGAGCACTGTTCAATCCATCATCCGAAAATGGAAAGAGTATGACACAACTGCAAACCTACCAAGACATGGCCGTCCATCTAAACTGACAGGCCGGCCAAGGAGAGCATTAATCAGAGAAGCAGACAAAAGGCCCATGGTAACTCTGGAGGAGCTGCAGAGAACCACAGCTCAAGTGGGAGAATCTGTCGACAGGACAACTATTAGTCGTGCACTCCACAAATCTGGCCTTTATGGAGGAGTGGCAAGAAGAAAGCCATTGTTGAAAGAAAGCCATAAAAGTCCCTTTTGCAGTTTGCGAGAAGCCATGTGGGGGACACAGCAAAACATGTGGAAGAAGGTGCTCTGGTCAGATGAGACCAAAATTTTACTTTTTTGCCTAAAAGCAAAACGCTATGTGTGGTGGAAAATGAACACTGCACATCACCCCAAACACACCATCCCCACTGTGAAACATAGTGGTGGCAGCATCATGTTGTGGGGATGCTTTTCTTCAGCAGGAACAGGAAAGCTGGTCAGAGTTGATGGGAAGATGGATGAAGCCAAATACAGGGCAATCTTAGAAGAAAACCTGCTAGAGTCTGCAAAAGACATGAGACTGGGGCGGAGGTTCACCTTCCAGCAGGACAACGACCCTAAACATACAGCCAGAGCTACAATGGAATGGTTTAGATCAAAGCATATTCATGTGTTAGAATGGCCCAGTCAAAGTCTAGACCTAAATCCAATTGAGAATCTGTGGCAAGACTTGAAACTTGCTGTTCACAGACACTCTCCATCCAATCTGACAGAGCTTAAGCTATTGTGCAAAGAAGAATGGGCAAAAATGTTACTCTCTAGATGTGCAATACTGGTGGAGACATCCCCAAAAAGACTTGCAGCTGTAATTGCAGTGAAAGGTGGATCTACAAAGTATTGACTCAAGGGGCTGAATACAAATGCACACCACACTTTTCACATATTTATTTGTAAAAAATGTTGAAAACTATTTATCACTTTCTTTCCACTTCACAATTATGTGCCACTTTGTGTTAGTCTATCACATAAAATCCCAATAAAATATGTTGGCGTTTTTGGTTGTAACATGACAAAATGTGGAAAATGTCAGGGGGTATGAATACTTTTTCAAGGCACTGTATATGAACACATTAAATATGTTGGTGCAATGCGATCCACTCATTCTTCGAATGCATCATTATTTGGCAGTGCCCTGCACCACAACACATGTGTTATGCTGCACTGTAACACACATCCATTGTTCCTTTTGGGATAAAGGTTTTACATAAATAAATAAAAGTTAATCATTGCAAGTACCCCTGCTAGGGTTAAATGGTTTGTCTCACCCCTGTAACTGATACATTCTGCTGGAGAGCTTGTTCTTGTGAAAAACAATAAACTCATTGGCTTGGTCACCAGATGAAAATAGAAGAAAGAAAGCCTAAAAAAAGAAAACAAATGCAGCCATCATATCTAGGAATTGATAGGCTGTAACATAATAAATGTTTGCTTTTGGGTTTTATTCTGCTTTAATGGTAAACGAAAAGCCTTTTCTGAAAAGTTATACTGTGGCTAAATATTTTAACATGTTTAGAAACTACTAAAATGTCCACTTTAAGAAGCACAGCGAGGGGCATTTGGCAAACTACGATGTCGTGAGTTCCCATTGGACCTGTATGGATCTAATTAGCATCTTTTGTTAATTGTAACACCAAGTGCACATTGCGTTGAAGAGCCCTCTGCTAAAGTTACGACATTGGACAGCTCATGGCTGTCACTGTACCGGGACTGTATTATGGTTTGTGCACGGAAACATGCTGGATGAATAAGCTTTTGGCGTCAGAGGCTTTTGAAGCTCCAGAAATGTTCATGACATCATATTTCCTGCGAACTGAAGCAGATTCTTGTCACTTTCTAATGCATACTTTACACCCATCGCAGACCTGTTTTAGGCATGTGTGAGTGTAATAATAATATACTTTATAGAAAAACAACACAAAACAACAGAGAAGAGGAGTGCATTTGGTGTTTAGCCAAACCTGAAACAATAGTTGTATCGCAGATTTGTTTTTCACATTTTTCTTAAAATACCTTTTAACAGTTTGTATTTTCCAAGTTTTTTTTACAAGCGCAATCATTTCACGAGCAGCTAACAATTAACTGGCATTTTATGAAACTCTCATTAAATATATATATATATATATATATATATATATATATATATATATATATATATATATATATATATTTTCTAGGAATCTGGACATGATGCATATTTTATATATTCCATGAATGCCTAAAGTAGAACAACAATTTTTTGGTTCACTTTGGATAGAGTTTTGTATAGAACCTTTTTTTTTTGCCACCTCTGTCCTGTCCGGGTAAATTTCCCTTCACTTTCTGTCCAAAAAAAAAAGAGAGAGGAAATTCCTCCAAAGTGAGGGAATCCTTGGTAGCAGTGTCCCTATTGCAACATATATGTTTTACTATCGTTGTGGGGAAAACATAAGATTTGGGATTTTTTTTTTGCTTTCATCTTCAGTGATGGTAAACATATAGAGAGCTTTGAGTCTCCCTAATGGGGGCATGGATAGCTCCCCATCTGCTGCCGAAACAAAAAGAAGTCCTGATCAGCCATTCATAGGAAGCTTTGCATTTTTATGAATTAATACAAAGCTTCCTCTGATTGGCTGAGGTGGAGAGTGTGACATCACTTCCCTTCACTTTCTGTCCAAAAAAACAAAACTGGAAGTGAGAGTAAATTCCTCCAAAGTGAGTGAATCCTTGGTAGTGGTGTCCCTATTGCAACATATCTGTTTTACTATTGTTGTGGGGACAACATAAGATTTGGGATTGTTCAAACAACAAAAAGCACTCACATGAGTGTAGACGGATAGGCCGCACACCCCATAAAGTGCATGAAAAAATATGAAAACCCCCTATCGGGGCTTTTAAGCAGCCAATAAAGTGCAATATAGGTGGTTGAAAAAATTGAATTTTATTGGTACAAAAAATATAAATAACATATTAAAAAAGAAAATTCACTAGAATGAATACTGACTATTAGAGTCAGGACATGAACTGAATGCTGAATGTGGCGTACAATTGCAACGGACAAAAGCCTACAATTAAAACCAATGCAAGACACAATGTATACGGGGGCAGCCAAAATTCCCCCAGTAATGAATCCTTGAGGTTGGATGACAGTAAATGCCTATAAATAAGGACAATATGCAATACAGTATATGTGGAACAACGAAGATTATATGTAAAAATTCTGACGCGTTTCGACCCTTCCCGGGTCTTCTTCAGAGGATGACTGTCCACTATAAAAAAGGTAACATATATCAAACATAACATCAGATTTCCACAGTACCAAAACCATACATGCATACCCTGTAGTGTAACTGTATAAGTTGTATAGTTACCTATCGCAGAATTTGTGACGTTACAATGTCGTTTCTAACATTGCAAAATGTTTGGGGTGATGCGATTTCTCCTCCGCTACCCTGTCTCCCCCGTGTCGGATCAACTCCCCAGGGGGCGTGCGGTGGACTGAATGTATCTTACGAGAGATCACCTCTACCAACCCCCCATACAGGAGAGGGAGGGAAAGGAAGGGGCAAAATAGGCAATCCAAACCGCACTCAGATGAATTCACGTTAGTGCTAAAAATAAAAAGTGAAAGACGAAGGGTTAGTTGGTTCATCCACATGGATGGGAAATTTACCAAATATGGAGTTCTATACGGTTACTAGATTATGAATCCATGGGTATGCAGGAGGGCATTGCTAAAGAATGAAAAGGGGAGGGGGAAGAAAAAGAGAGGAAGGAGGAGAAAGGAGGGGGAAGGGAGGGGGGGGGAGAAGAGGAAAGGGAGGAGAAGGGGAAGGGGAAGGCATGTGAGGAAAGAGTGGAAAGAAAGGGAAAGAAAAAAGTGAACAAAGAATAAGTGAGTGAGACAGAAATCAACTGAAAAATAGCAAATGCCCTGCTGCCGATTAATCACCATGCGACATAAGAGTATATGAAAGAATTAATGGGGTAGAAGTGCCAACAGACCACAAGTGAATGGCAAGGTGAAAAAAGGGGGGGAGGGGGAAAAAAGGGAGACCAGCAGCGCTAGATGGGATATGGTGAAAAGAGAGAGGGAGGGGTTATTTGGGGGGGGGGGAGGAGGAAAGAAGGGGGGACAAAAGGAAGGGAAAGGAAAGAGGGGGAAGGGAAAGAAGGGGGGGGGAAGGGAAAAGGAGGGGGGGGGAGAAACAGGGGAAGGGGAAAAGACGGGGAGGGAAAGGTGCAAGGGAAGAAAAGGGAAGGGAAGAAGAATAGAGGGAAAGGATGGGAAGAAGGGGAGGGGAAGAGAAAAGGGGAAGAAAAAGGGGAGGATAGAAGGAAAGATAGAAAAGAAAAGGATAAGGAAGTGGAGGAAAAAGGGAGGGAGGAAAAAAGAACACAGGAAAACACGGAAGGGGGAGAGTGCTATAAATAGGAGGGGGGGGGGGGTGAGGTGGTGAGTGAGTGAAATGTGATTAAGTGAAAGGTGATAGGGATAGGGAGTGGGTATGTGGGGAGTGTGAGGGAATGGGACGAGGAGTGAGGATGTGTGTGGAATGGACAGTGAGTGTGTGTGAGAAGGAAGGAAAGAAGAGGACTGTGAGTGTAGAAAGGAAAAAAAAAAAAAACTTTAACACAGCAGTGCACAACACACAAACAGCATACCGTGAAAAAACAACAAGCAACAACACCGTGTCAAAGTGCAAGGGTGGTAGTGGAACTAGTTACCCAATCAGGCTGAACTGAATAAAAGAGTTGATACATTCATAGTTCTGAAAAATTGGATTGTAGATGAAAAGTCATGGCAAGATCAGAGATGATTTGAAAAGAAACAAGTTGCAAGAAAACTAAATAGAAGTATTGCCATCATTCCGGGTGTACTTACCACTCTGATGGATCAGTCAGTGCCTTGCCTAGCGTCTCCAAGTTGAAGAGCATCCAATAAGGTGCCTCTGAGATTTCTTATATTTATAGGGAGTGTCAATTGACTAACTCCCGTCAGGTGCAAGTATGTGGTTGCCCCCCCTCCCCTCCCCCCCCCCCACAATGGGGGAAACGAGCAGCACAACTGTGCGCTCTAAACGTGATCCCCCCGGCGTTCCGGAGAGGATAACACCTCCGAGCGTCCCCGTCGCTTCCGCCGCAACTGCGCAGGCGCCGCTACGCGCACGCGCACTAGGGTGCGCGCGCGTGAGCACGGCGTCCGGAAGAGATCCGGGACGCCGCTGGCAGGGCGAGAAGTGCCCAATACAAGGTGTGGCCACCTAGTGGGCGCATATAGGAGACGCAGGGCCCAAGCGTCCCCTCTCTCACCCTGCCAGGAAGACACAAGGTGCTCCCCCGCCCCCAGAGGAGAAGAACAGGCATTGAAGGAGAGGCAGCAGTAAACACAGCGCCATACAGTCATGAATCAGATACTGTGTGGACGGATAATAGTGGAGATATGGTAATAACAGTCCTCATCGCTTATTCACAGGGTACTGCATATATGGTCCATGCAATGTGGATTAACTGCTGGCTGACCATACTATATACATCGTTCATTGCATATCATTGTTTGCTTAAGCATGGTTACACAATTATGGTGGCATAGTCCTCTTGCAACTACATAATTAAATGACATATAAACAAAAAAGAAAAATTACATAATACCAGATGTTGTTACATATGAAGAACTCTGAACTGTATTTTAGGCTAGATTTTCCTCAGAAATAGAGCGTTTTAAAGTGTATGATCCATTATCGTTAGATCCCATAACCTACACAACAGTATACACCTCATACATTTAAGAATAATGGAAAGAACAATAATGACACTAATAATTGTACATGGGGAAAACCAGGCAGCAGTATACATAAGACTGGAAATGCTAAATGGATAAAATATGTGGTGGAAAGCTCCACTTTGGTCGGCGTGGGGGGGGGGGAAGGGGATGGGAAAGGACGAGGGGGAGGGGGGAAAAAAGGGGGGGAGAGGAAACGAAAAGAGGGGGGGAGGGGGGGGGAAAGGAAGAATGGGGGGGGAGAAAAAAAAAAAAAGGGGGGAAGGGGGAGGGGGGGAAGAAAAAGGGGGGAGGGGGGGGAAAGGGGAGGGAGGGGAAAGGGAAGAGGGGGGGTGGGAAAGAGGAAGGGGAGGGAAGGGGGGGAGGGGGACAGGGGAGGGGGAAAGAAGGGAAGG